>NC_133672.1:17832681-18107681 GCF_048934315.1 Petromyzon marinus
TTGTTTGTAGGGTGTGTAGTAGATACTACTGACTCTATAGTATGTAGGGTGTGTAGTAGATACTACTGACTCTATTGTATGTAAGGTGTGTAGTAGATACTACTAACTCTATTGTATGCAGGGTGTGTAGTAGATACTACTGACTATTGCATGTTGGGTGTGTAGTAGATACTATTGACCCTATTGCATGTAGGGTGTGTAGTAGACACTACTGACTCTATAGTATGTAGGGTGTGTAGTAGATACTAGTGACTCTATTGTATGTAGGGTGTGTAGTAGACACTACTGACTATTGTATGTAGGGTGTGTAGTAGACACTACTGACTCTATTGTATGTATGGTGTGTAGTAGATACTACTGACTCTATTGTATGTAGGGTGTGTAGTAGATACTACTAACTCTATTGTATGTAGGATGTGTAGTAGACACTACTAACTCTATTGTATGTAGGATGTGTAGTAGATACTACTAACTCTATTGTATGTAGGATGTGCATTCGATACTACTGACTCTATTGTACGTAGGGTGTGTAGTAGACACTACTGACTCTATAGTATGTAGGGTGTGTAGTAGATACTACTGACTCTTGTATGTAGGGTGTGTAGTAGATACTACTGACTATTGTATGTAGGGTGTGTAGTAGATACTACTGACTCTATTGTATGTAGGATGTGTCGTAGATACTAATAACTCTATTGTATGTAGGGTGTGTAGTAGACACTACTGACTCTATTGTATGTAGGGTGTGTAGTAGATACTACTGACTATTGTATGTAGGGTGTGTAGTAGATACTACTTACTCTATTGGTATGTAGAGTGTGTAGTAGATACTACTGCCTCTATTGTATATAGGGTGTGTAGTAGATACTACTGACTCTATTGTATGTAGGGTGTGTCATAGATACTACTGACTATTGTATGTAGGGTGTGTAGTAGATAATACTAACTCTATTGTATGTAGGGTGTGTAGTGGATACTACTGCCTCTATTGTGTATAGGGTGTGTAGTAGATACTACTAACTCTATTGTATGTAGGGTGTGTAGTAGACACTACTGACTCTATTGTATGTAGGGTGTGTAGTAGACACGACTGACTCTACTGTATGTAGGGTGTGTAGTAGACACTACTGACTCTATTGTATGTAGGGTGTGTAGTAGATACTACTTACTCTATTGTATGTAGGGTGTGTAGTAGACACTACTGACTCTATTGTATGTAGGGTGTGTTGTAGACACGACTGACTCTACTGTATGTAGGGTGTGTAGTAGACACTACTGACTCTATTGTATGTAGGGTGTGTAGTAGATACTACTGACTTTATTGTGTGTAGGGTGTGTAGTAGATACTACTGACTATTGTATGTAGGGTGTATAGTAGATACTACTAACTCTATTGTATGTAGGGTGTGTAGTAGATACTACTGACTATTGTATGTAGGGTGTGTAGTAGATACTACTGACTCTATTGTATGTAGGGTGTGTAGTAGATACTACTGACTCTATTGTATGTAGGGTGTGTAGTAGACACTACTGACTCTATAGTGTATGTAGGGTGTGTAGTAGATACTACTAACTCTATTGTATGTAGGATGTGTAGTCGATACTACTGACTCTATTGTACGTAGGGTGTGTAGTAGATACTACTGACTCTATTTTATGTAGGGTGTGTAGTAGATACTACTAACTCTATTGTTTGTAGGGTGTGTAGTAGATACTACTGACTCTATTGTATGTAGGGTGTGTAGTAGATACTACTGACTCTATTGTATGTAAGGTGTGTAGTAGATACTACTAACTCTATTGTATGCAGGGTGTGTAGTAGATACTACTGACTATTGTATGTTGGGTGTGTAGTAGATACTATTGACCCTATTGCATGTAGGGTGTGTAGTAGACACTACTGACTCTATAGTATGTAGGGTGTGTAGTAGATACTACTGACTCTTGTATGTAGGGTGTGTAGTAGATACTACTGACTATTGTATGTAGGGTGTGTAGTAGATACTACTGACTCTATTGTATGTAGGATGTGTCGTAGATACTAATAACTCTATTGTATGTAGGGTGTGTAGTAGACACTACTGACTCTATTGTATGTAGGGTGTGTAGTAGATACTACTGACTATTGTATGTAGGGTGTGTAGTAGATACTACTTACTCTATTGGTATGTAGAGTGTGTAGTAGATACTACTGCCTCTATTGTATATAGGGTGTGTAGTAGATACTACTGACTCTATTGTATGTAGGGTGTGTCATAGATACTACTGACTATTGTATGTAGGGTGTGTAGTAGATAATACTAACTCTATTGTATGTAGGGTGTGTAGTGGATACTACTGCCTCTATTGTGTATAGGGTGTGTAGTAGATACTACTAACTCTATTGTATGTAGGGTGTGTAGTAGACACTACTGACTCTATTGTATGTAGGGTGTGTAGTAGACACGACTGACTCTACTGTATGTAGGGTGTGTAGTAGACACTACTGACTCTATTGTATGTAGGGTGTGTAGTAGATACTACTGACTCTATTGTGTGTAGGGTGTGTAGTAGACACTACTGACTCTATTGTATGTAGGGTGTGTAGTAGATACTACTGACTCTATTGTGTGTAGGGTGTGTAGTAGACACTACTGACTCTATTGTATGTAGGGTGTGTAGTAGATACTACTGACTATTGTATGTAGGATGTGTAGTAGATACTACTAACTCTATTGTATGTAGGGTGTGTAGTAGACACTACTGACTATTGTATGTAGGGTGTGTAGTAGACACTACTGACTCTATTATATGTAGGATGTGTAGTAGATAAAACTGACTATTGTATGTAGGGTGTGTAGTAGATACTACTGACTATTGTATGTAGAGTGTTGTGTAAAACTAATTATTACTGGCAAAGACTAATTAGAGAATCCATTGAAATTGAGAGGAATAAGAATAACTTTAATCGCTCTGACAGCTACAGGCTTAGTGCGGCCTAGAAGCGTATTATTAAATAATACACATTACATTTTGATTTAAAGCTTTCGTGACTGCAGTAATTCATGTTCTTGGCTCTTTCGGTGGGGTCGCGTTGGGGGGAGGCAATAAAATAATAGAATATCTATGTTTGTTGTTTTGTTGTTTCCCTTCGGCGTGGCTTTGCTGAGGGAGCTAAGAATATGAATGCACATTACAATTCCTTATAGGGGAAACACATAATAATTAACGGATTACTAACATAGCATATAATCACTAACACATTACAACTAATTACTAATCTACAACTCATTACTAATCATAATCATTTACTGATTATTAATCGATTATATAATTACAATACCCCCCCTCCGCCTCTAATCACTGCACCTGATATGAGTTAAGTGATGACTTCACCCTGTTGCTCTATTTAAGACCGGGAGCAAGTGAGGGCTTTTCCATTCTGGCGAATTGCCCGATGATGCTGGATGTATTTAACAGCGAAACGTCGTACTCAAACTGTAAATGTTGTGGATTCACTTTTCAACACACCGGTGGGCTAAAGTAGTGAATTATTTGTCTTTTGTCAACGTGGCACTTTTTTTGCTGATTGGCCGTGTTGGGTGGTGGAGGGTTACGACACATTTATAAATAATGCGATCTAACCCAAAAACCTTTATTTTGAATAATATTGGTCGCGAAAGCCTACGTGTTAAACTGACTACTGACTATGTATGTAGGGTGTGTAGTAGATACTATTGAATATTGTATGTAGGATGTGTGGTAGACACTACTGACTATTGTATGTAGGGTGTGTAGTAGACACTACTGACTCTATTGTATGTATGGTGTGTAGTAGATACTACTGACTCTATTGTATGTAGGGTGTGTAGTAGATACTACTGACTAGTGTATGTAAGGTGTGTAGTACTGTAGATACTACTGACTCTATTGTATGTAGGGTGTGTAGTAGATACTACTGACTCTATTGTATGTAGGGTGTGTAGTAGATACTACTGACTATTGTATGTAGGGTGTGTAGTAGATACTACTGACTATTGTATGTAGGGTGTGTAGTAGATACTACTGACTATTGTATGTAGGGTGTGTAGTAGACACTACTGACTCTATAGTGTGTAGGGTGTGTAGTAGATACTACTGACTATTGTATGTAGGGTGTGTAGTAGATACTACTGACTATTGTATTTTGGGTGTGTAGTAGATACTACTGACTATTGTATTTTGGGTGTGTAGTAGATACTACTGACTATTGTATGTAGGGTGTGTAGTAGATACTATTGACTATTGTATGTAAGCTGTGTAGTAGATACTACTGATTATTGTATATAGGGTGTGTAGTAGATACTACTGACTATTGTATTTAGGGTGTGTAGTAGACACTACTGACTCTATTGTATGTCGGGTGTGTAGTAGATACTACTGACTATTGTATGTAGGGTGTGTAATAGATACTACTGACTATTGTATGTAGGGTGTAGATTAGATACTACTGACTCTATTGTATAGGGTGTGTAGTAGACACTACTGACTTTATTGTTTGTAGGGTGTGTAGTAGATACTACTAACTCTATTGTATGTAGGATGTGTAGTCGATACTACTGACTCTATTGTACGTAGGGTGTGTAGTAGATACTACTGACTCTATTGTATGTAGCGTGTGTAGTAGATACTACTAACTCTATTGTATGTAGGGTGTGTAGTAGATACTACTGACTCTATTGTATGTAGGGTGTGTAGTAGACACTACTGACTATTTTATGTAAGGTGTGTAGTAGATACTACTAACTCTATTGTATGCAGGGTGTGTAGGCTAATATGCCTACAAAATAACATTTTTGGAACCCTATTAGATCAACTTTTTATCCACACATCTGGTCGAGGAGCGGGGGGGGATCCACTTTCTATAACTTTTTGATTCAGGCCTTCTGAACGGCTCTGAAAATTTAGTTGATGGACAAACGGACCGCCGGCGCCTTTTGTAATAAGTATTCTCAATGCCGACGTTCAGGCTGCTGTGCTCTGGATCTTCCACGCGTGATCCCCAACACGAGCGAGGTGACCGTGGAGGTCGGGCAGAGGCTGGCCATCAAGTGTGAGGGCTCGGCCCGCGTGGTTTGGGTCGAGCCTCGAAACGTCGCCGTCTCAACGCCACCCGCCACCACAGCCACGGCGCAGGTGAGGAGGGTGCCAGAGGGCCCCCATTGGTGGCTCTGGCCGAACGCAATGCATGCACCGTAGAAAACGATCTTGTTGTTGTTGTCACTGCTGTTGTTCTTCGCTTACATGTGTGGGGGCTACCGTCCCCCACCATCATCCAATTGTCGGGGCCGTTGCCCACCGACTCCCCCGTTCCATTCATACCGCTACCCCCCGGCTGCTCTGTCAGGTCCAGACTACCGACCCCTAATGTCTCGCCCCCCTGTACCTCTGCCTGGGATGTCGACCGCGTTTGCGTAGCTTAATTAGCGGCTCGTACGCTTTGCGCTTGCGATGCGCTACACTGTTCAACGGCGGCGTGCCGCGGTGAGCGCGCTCGCAAAGTAAAACCCCGTCCTGCACGGGAATAAACAGGCACGGAGCGTCGCCGTGGGATTCCCTCCCACCCACGCTCCACGCGCTTAAGCAAAAACAAACACGCCGCGATTACTTTGCTCCGCACGCTAGGCGCTTAATTCGCTACCTCGCTATTAGACAATCGCGCGGGTGTGCGACAGCCACCCCGTCACACAGGCGCGCGAGCGTTAAGCGCTACTGTAAACAATCGTACAGGTACGCGAGCGCTCAACGCCACCGAAACCAGACGCGTAGGCACACGCACGCTAAGCGCTCCGCCTCGTTGTAAACAACCGCGCATGCACGCGAGCGCAAAGCGCTACTGTAGGCAATTGCGCAGGTATGCGAGCGCTGGGCACCACCGAAAATAGTCGTGTAGGCACGCGCGCGCTGAACAATACTGTAAACGATCGTACACGTACGGACACCAAGCACGCTCTACTTCCTTAGTCGCCGCAAACAGCCGCGTATGCACGCGAACACAAAACACTCTCCACCCTCCTCTTCACCCTCCGAAGGACCACACGACACAGTTTATTCCCCTACCAGATATTTTATTTACCGCGAGCGACCCGTTAAGCTACGCGTAATTGTGTGGGTCCGTGGATGTCAGCCTATTCCCCTTGGGATCCTAGACTGTATTTCCTCTGCCTATCGCTCTGCTTTCTACCCTCGATCAAATAGCCCAAACTTACCTCTCTCTCTTACTCATGCGTGCTTCCACTCTGCTGCGCTGGAAGCTGTAGAAAAGCGATCCATAGAGGGTTGAGCCTGGCTGCGCTGAAGTTTGTCACGCGGACGTCTCGAACGGCTGACTCCCCTCCTGCGTGGACCGCGATGATTTTTGAAGAAGACTGTCGCTTGCTACGCTAAGCCTCCGTATTTTATACACCCTAAAGGCATTCCGTTGCTCTGGCGCCTGCCCACCCGTGCTCCTTCATATTCAGATCTGTAATATTACTTAGGACAAAGGCGTACCGTGGTTCCCACGCTCCGCACCGCCCTGTCCATTCAGAGGCTGAGTTATTTTCGTCCTTTTTCACATGCTGATCCGTGACATTTTCTAGAACAAAAGACATTCAGATGCTTCCGCCCCGCGCCGCCCTGTCTATGCAGAGGCCTGAATGCTCCTATCCTGTTGTTATTTGGACTCGGGAGCTCACCTATAATCAAGGGCATTTAATTCCTAATTCCACCTATAACCGCAGGCATCTCGCGGTTCCCACGCCCCGTGCCGTGTGTGTGCGGTTTCGCTCGCGGTGGCTCTGCGGCCTCCGCCGTGACCACGCAGCTTTAACGTCAGGTCACGGCGCCACGGTGCGCGTCGGCCTCGGG
Organism: Petromyzon marinus; assembly: GCF_048934315.1. Taxonomy (NCBI): domain Eukaryota; kingdom Metazoa; phylum Chordata; class Hyperoartia; order Petromyzontiformes; family Petromyzontidae; genus Petromyzon; species Petromyzon marinus. The sequence continues at coordinate 17,839,549 of NC_133672.1, forward strand.
GGGAGGTCGCACAATTTCCCGGCCGCAGGAAACCACGAAGCTTGATCCCATTAGGGGCTTCTGGATAAAAACCCGTCGGCCAGGTGACCTTCCCTGCCGGCCCTACGTGGGGTGTGTGTATATACATGTGGGGGGGTAGGGGCGCGCCGCGTCGCGTCGGCGTCGTCACTCCCCGGTGGCGGTGTCACGGTGGTGAATACGGCCCCCGACGGAGCTGCTCCGCCGCGGTGGCACCACGCATGTTGTGTCGTGTACGCGGTGCGTTGTTATAAAGAGCGCTTTATTATTACTACTACTACTACTACAGTAGTTGGCTATTGAGACATTTCCTAATATTTCTTCTTTTTCTGTTTGTTTCTTTGCTCCGACCTTGCGAGCTTTTTCTTATTATCATTAGGCTTTGCCATAATATGTTGCCTGTGTAGTGACTGTACTTTTCACTGTGTGGTGCCGGGACTTGCGAAGTCACGGCCGGTAATGTTGTCATTACAGGCAGCCCGGGTTGCGGGCTGCAGTTCCAACTCTAGCGGTGGTTGGGTGAGCGCTGGTTGGCGCAGAGGCACCACGAGCAGAGTTTCATAGTTTCATTTATTTGGTAGAGCCCTGTGAGCCATTCAGCTCTTGAATCGGGTGCAACCGCAACAAACAAAAAAACAAAAACACGAACAAGAAAAACATCTTAAAGTGATTATGTGTGACTGTGCAAACAGAAAATCCATGAAAAAAACAGCAAAAATATTCCTGAAATAGCACCGTACACCAATGCTGTGTGCAAAATCCCAGTGGGATGCAAGTCAAACAACAAGAAAACTGATATGAAGGTCATCAGTCTAACTCCGTACTACAACAAACAAAAACATGGCCAAACCAAAAAACTTTTAGAAATCACCAAAATAAAGCCATAAATGCAATGTAACAGTGATCATAGGAACTGTGACCGCATTTTTTTACAATAAACTACATAAATAACATGTAACACGAAATCCTAGAGCCATAACTGGCTGCATGAGTTACTCCACAACAACAGAAGCATCGGTCGGAGTATCAAATTTTTCAATGCACCTTTAAGATCAGCACACTAAATCAAAATACAGATAATACTTTGCAGCGTCATCCTGAGCGAAACATTTTATATTATTTTACGCCAATGAATAGCAGTGGCAGCTAGGGGTGTACAACTCCTCTAGAGCAGTTTTGAGTGAAGATCGCATAGGTAGTGATTCAAGTTGCAGTTTATTGGCAATAGCATTCCAGACCCTGGGGGCATCAATATTAAAGGCCCTTCCTCTGGTGCCGACTCCCAGTGAGGGAGCGAGGGGGAGCGTCAGCCAGCCAGGGTCACTCTGGGGAATGACACTCTGGCTGACCTGTTGTCACGTGACCGGACGATACTGGAGGGGGGCCACCGGTGGACGGGGGCCGAGGGGCGGTCACGTGGTCCCGCAGAGCTCTCGGGAACATTCGAGAAGGGGCCCGAGGAGCCTGGAAGGTGGGCGGGGCTAAGGGCGGAGCCAGCCCAAGCCCGGGGGCATATAACGAGGGCCTCGTGAGGAGCTCGGGGTTCTTCAAGTGTTGGTGTTCGAAGATCCACGTTGGGGAGAAGAAGCCTCTAGCCACGCGGTCCGGGACCCAGCTTGTGGTCCGGGCCGGGATAGCGAACCGTGTCTAGTTCTGCTGTAGCGTGGTTAGATGGGCATTCGAGACCCGAGCGTAGGTTGTGTTATGTTTGTGTTGTTGTGTTAATACATAGTGCTGCTCCCAAGTTAACGTCTGCGACTCAGTTGGACTCACTACACCTGCGCAGCAGACAAGGGAGTTGAAACACTTGATTTTATTAATTATTATTATTATCAATGTTATGTTTGTTACCGAATATGCCTGATGTGATGTTTAAAAATGCAAAAGTATATGACTGTTCAATACGATGAAACGTTTAAAACTGGATAGCTAACAGCAATTAAGTTGACCAAACATGTTAACATTCTCGAGCAATGCATCAGGTTGCTCCATTCGAGTGCGTGGTGTATCAATATTCAGTATCCAGATCATCTCGAAAGCCTCCCGTGCCTCGTGTGTGGCCACCCACCTCTTTCCCCGCCCCCTGTGAAAATGTACGCCGCTCCGTGCAAGCTCAGTTTTGCTTGCGCCTTCCTTCTCTATGTCCGTCGCGTCCCCGGGTGTGCCACGGGTTACGTGGTTTTGTAAAGGGCAAAACAGCAGCATTAGCATTTTTGTATATACAGAATGTTTTGGTTGGACATTACGTTCTCTGTGCACAAAATGTGATTGCTTCAAGCCTCTGCAATTGGTGGCGAACATGCAACTGAGATGAGCCACGTTTCCTAGTTTACACAGCAAGCAATTATGAGTGATCATCGTGCTCTGCGGTGGGCATGCCTCGCCTGAGTCGGTGGCGAGGGCACGCAGATGCTCACCGTTAGGCCAGATTCCCACATCGTGTCTAAAACTCGTATAAAGGCATTACAGGAGACCCTCGATTATCCGCGTGCGGTTTATCCGGTTTGCGTATTAACCGGTCACCTGAGATTTTCACATGGATGAATAACTCATGGCATTTCCCTTAAACCCAAATGAATCATCTAAAAACAGTTACACATTGTTAATTCTATGAAATGTTTATTACAAGTCACGTGCATAAACCGCGCAAATATGTGCTCCGGATAATCCGAAATTCACGTGGTCGCCTCTACAGTACAGTAGTTTCAGATGTTTACAACAGTGGGCGGAGTTTGATTCACGTTGATTGGCGTGGCTCTGCCGTCCACTTTGTGGGCAGAGTCTTCCGCGCGGGAGCAGGAAAGTTGTTATCACTGAGTACGCGCATCAATTGCTAATTTATACCTTTATTTGTGTTTTTTGGCATAGCGATCCGTGGAAAGTGGGGGTTTTTTTCGGATTATCCCTGCCATTAACGCGGATAATCGAGCCTACTTTACTTTGAGTATCACCATTGTTTTTTCTTGACAGATGTGATGTAAATATGTATTTTTAGCTTATTTTGCACCATACATAGCCAACCGTGCAAATCGTAGGTGCGGGATGATAGTTCATACCCACATATTTGTTGATGTTAACACTGACGTGTTATTCAATTTGATATCAGTCTCCCATTTTTTTAGAAGAGCCGTGAGTAATGCCTTGTCTACCAGTATTCCATTCGGGCAGCATTTGATTACATTTCAGTCACAGTCTTATTCCAGTCGACAACAGCCTCTGGAATTCGAATCGTATCTCAGTCTGTGGATTTCATTGAATCATTCCCTTTGTCTCGTCAACTGAAAGCAGTCAAACATTTAGTCCACTCTTAGTTATTAAATGTTGGTGTGAGGGACGCGCACCCAAACCCCCCATTACCAGGTCTGTATACTGGTGCGTGGTATTAAAAAAAAAATCTTCGCAATAATGATTTATTTTCCCGCGATTCGCAACCGTGGTCATAAAGTTTCGTGGGGAGCGTCAACAGCAGTCCTTGTGATGTCGAAATAGTCGGACGGCGAATGTTATGAGCAGCTCACACGAAGTTTCACAGTCTCTTGGCGTATTGCAGCGCCCAGCCTGATGACGACTGGCTGCTGCTGCTTGTTCCAAAGGGCAAGGTCTGACTCCTCACGCCCTAGATTTGGTCGGACGGTTTCGCGATTCATTTCCAGAATAATTTCTTGGCTGACGGTGCCATCAACATATTACGACTACGTTTGAACGGCAAAGCAGCTGCTGATTTTTTTCGCAATTCGTGCAACAGCGCGCAGATTGAATCTGACCTCGCTTGCTTGCCCATCGCCACATCTATAGGCTCCTTGTTGTTGTTGGAGCAGCTCTCTCGCTAGTTCAGCTGCTTCCACTGCTGGATTATACTTTTTCTGCCTGATGACGGACGCTTGTGTTGCGATCGAAGCGTCGTGATTCATTTTATTTTCTACCTACTACGTGACTTTACCGAAAGAACCAGTCACGAAAGCTTCAAATCGAGATTAAATCAGCTGCTGAATCTCAAGCAACCTCTGATGGAGAGTCAGCACCTCATTCAATGGCAACATCGTCAGACTGCTTTATGAGGACCCGTGTGTTATTCTGCACTACCTAAATAACTTTACTAAATTATCTTAACCCGTGTCTTCATTCGGACGAACGGAATCCCGTCAAGGCCAGTGGTCGTACTCATCGTCATGAATCACCAAACTCAACGCGCTCACATTCATCGTTGACTCCAGTAAATTCAACTCTTCGTTACAAAAATATTATTTTCTTAGCTATTATCATTTCAAATATGAACGCCGCTGCCTGTATTCACGGTCCTGCGCTGTGTTGCAAGCGGTCCATGCCACGCCGTTGTGATCACAAACGGCAGCCTCCACAAGCTGCTCCACGTTGTGCTCACTCGAGTGGGGTGACCTGGATTTGAACTTGGCATCTCGTAATTGGCAGCCTGATACTCTTACAGTTCAGTTAGATCCCGATCAATATGTACCCACGTACTTTATTATTAATATTGCTTATTTACGGAGTTTAATGAAAGCCATTAAAAGTAAGCCTTTGTTAAATACACTTTATCAAGTAGAATGTTGGAGCGAGGTGATGTTTTTCGTGGTAATATGTAAGCAGTGAATGCAATATCTGTACCTAGATATCTTATTGAGCATTCCAGGGAAGATGTTTACCAGAGTTTTATTGAGTGTGATGCTGAAGGGGAAACGCAGTGCAGGATGGGAGACTGCCAGTGAATTCCAATTGTTATCGCCTTGGGCTGTTAGATGGCCAGGAGATGGAAGTACAGTAATGACATTTTGAATCTAACTGTGTGGAGCTTTGGGTGTTATCCCCTCCTATGCATAGGTTTTGTCCAGGTACTACATTTGCAAAATTGATTTGGAGCTTTCGTGACTGCAGGAATTACTTTGTGGTTCTTTCGGTAAAGTCACGTAGAAAGAAAAAAATAAATTAAATAATAGCATACAACGTTTCGATTGCAACACAAGCAATCATCATCAGTAAACTTAGGATTATAATGCAATGCAACAGAGTCGGCTAACATAACAGTCTACGTGACTTTACCGAAAGAACCAAAAAGTAATTCCTGCAGTCACGAAAAACTTCAAATAAAGTTTAAACCACCTCTATGGGGAGGATTTAAGTTAGTTTTATCTCTCTCTGTGTCTCTGTGTTGTCTCTCTCTGCTTATGTGTCTGTGCATGTGTGTGTCTCTCTCTGTGTGTCTCTGTTATCTCTCTGCTTGTGTGTCTGTCTGTGTGTCTATGTTGTGTATCTCTCTCTGTGTGTCTCTGTTATCTCTCTGCTTGTGTGTCTGTCTGTGTGTCTATGTTGTGTGTCTATCTCTGTGTGTCTCTGTTATCTCTCTGCTTGTGTGTCTGTCTGTGTGTCTGTGTTGTGCGTCTCTCTCTCTCTCTGTGTGTCTCTGTGTTATTTCTCTCTGCTTGTGTGTCTGTCTGTGTGTCTACGTTGTCTCTCTCTCTCCCTGTGTCTCTGTTGTCTCTCTCTGCTTATGTGTCTGTCTATGTGTCTATGTTGTGTGTCTCTCTGTGTCTCTGTGTTGTCTCTCTCTGCTTGTGTGTCTGTCTGTGTGTCTATGTTGTGTCTCTCTCTCTGTGTCTCTGTTGTCTCTCTCTGCTTGTGTGTCTATCTTTGTGTCTATGTTGTGTGTCTCTCTCTGTGTGCCTCCGTGTTGTCTCTCTCTGCTTGTGTGTCTGTCCGTGTGTCTATGTGTGTCTCTCAATCTCTCTCTGTGTGTCTCTGTTGTCTCTCTCTGCTTGTGTATCTGTCTGTGTCTATGTTGTGTCTCTCTCTGTGTGTCTCTGTGTTATCTCTCTGCTTGTGTGTCTGTCTGTGTGTCTATGTTGTGTGTGTCTCTCTCTGTGTGTGTCTCTGTTGTCTCTCTGCTTGTGTGTCTGTCTATGTGTCTATGTTGTGTGTCTCTCTCTCTCTCTCTGTGTCTCTGTGTTATATATCTCTGCTTGTGTGTCTGTCTGTGTGTCTATGTTGTGGGGAGCGATAGTGTAGCGGTTAGCGCGCTGCGCTATGAACCTGGCGACCCGGGTTCGATTCCCGCTCACGGCCAACACCAGTGACGATTATCTGAACCGGTACCGGGCCTCCCCTAGGTCGACTCAGCCTCAAATGAGTACCTGGTGCGTTGTGTAAACATTGCCACTAGGGAGACAAAGGCGGTCGGGCGTGGTGCTGGCCACCCACCCCCTCGTGTACCGTTCCGGCCTTCATAGGTGCTCGCTAACAGCACTTGCCCCTACAGTCTGTTAAGGCTATATGGGGGATCTTTGTCTTTGTCTTTGTCTTTGTCTATGTTGTCTCTCTCTCTCTGTGTCCCTGTGTTATCTCTCTCTGCTTGTGTGTCTGTCTGTGTGTCTATGTTGTGTGTCTCTCTCTCTCTGTGTCTCTGTGTTGTCTCTCTGCTTGTGTGTCTGTCTGTGCGTCTCCGTGTCTGTATTTTGCCTCTCTCAAATGTATCACTCTTTGCAAGAACGTAATCAACCAGGTAGGGTGTTGACTGTTGTGTTAGCCGACTCTCTGTGTTGTATTGCGTTACATTTCTAAGTTTACAAGGTTTGTGTTCGCTTTCATTTGTACCTGATGATGATTGCTCGTGTTGCAATCGAAACGTCGTATTCTATTATTTATTTATTTTTCTTTCTACGTTACTTTATCGAGAGAACCAAAGAGTACTCCATTTTCATCCCACATGCAACTTGTAAATCTAATTTACCCAAACATTTAAAAATATATATTTTACCAGGTAAGGGGCCGTCCATAAATGACGTCACGCGATTTTGGACGATTTTTTACCCCCCCCCCCCCTCGTCACACAAAAAGTCAGACCCCTCCTCAAATATGACGTCACAAAGCTCTGCCCCCCCCCCAAAATAAAACATGCTTCAAATCGCTTTAAACTATTGTGATTGTAGTGCGTATTTAATGTGGCGCTGCACTCTAATGTTGTAGGAGAAAACATTTATTAAGAAGTATATTTAATTAAGTAGAACGTGTTGTCTATATTTATTTAAAGTTTCGCATTTTGATGTGACGTCACATTTCTCACCCCCCCCCCCTCGTCACACCCAGGTGCGTGACGTCATTAATGGACGCCCCCTAAGGCCCACTGAGCTAAATAGCTCTTTTGCAGAAGCGATTTGGCCACAAATGATAGCTCAATGTAGTGGCGTATCATGTGGAAATGTATTGCAGCCAAATACTGTTTCTATATGTGGAGGGGAAAACCGACCTCCGGGAACCCCCTAAAACGTCTTCTTCAGATTATGGGAGGCTTTCTTGTTGAACCTTTCTGCACGTCACAAAATCATTTTACGTTCTTGACATCTTCACTTTCAGACGGAAGCCATACCTGAATTCGGCTTGTTTTCAACTTGGCTACGAATTGAGAATGCGACGCTGCAACACAATGGTGTGTACACGTGTCAGTATCATCACGAAGACATGAGTCGATACGATGAAGTTGACGTCACTGATGGGACAGAGCCACAAGGTGCCACTGTGAGAGTTTATGTGCAAGGTAAGTTTTACATCATCATCATCATCAATGTCACGACCATCATCATGATCATCATCGTCACCTGTGTCAACAAAGCAACGTTTTTTTACGACGGTCTTTTAAAGTTCGGTAAATGAAATGTTTCGTTCGCAAAATACGTTTTGTTTTTAGTTTACGTGAATAATCATTGGGTTTTATATCTGACCTGCATCTCAATCACTCCCTATCCACGACCTCCAATGGGTAACTTAGGGTGGCCGGTGTGTTGCTCGCCACACCAACTCCTCTAGCCTAAACGGTTGTTCACTGAACGTTCCTGTTATGGCAGCAGTGTTGCCACCTCTGAAGGTACAAAAAACGAGGACACATCTTGGACATAAGAAGGCAGAACAACAACAACGTGTAACTGGGACTGTTTTTCTTCAATGTTTTTTTTTTATTATGGTGAGCGCGCAAGTCCGATACAACGCGTCGATGGTTTCTTGGGGGAGGATTTTCGGCGCTTGAACAAACACGTCTAGGTGTGGGGAAGGTGCCCACCCTTAGGGGGTCTTTCGACGGGGGATGAGGGGGGGAAGGAGGGGTATTGAGGAAGTAACCAGCATTCTAAGGGCAGATCAGGGGTGTGGGGAAGGAGGTGCAGACGGAAGATGCTGTGAATCAAGTGACATGCTTTATGTGTTGGGGTCACTATGTAATTAGGACTTTGAATGTTATTAATGGATTTTCCCAAGGACAGCTACCTTAAAAAAAGAGACGGTACTGGGAAAACCAGGAAAAGTGTCAACCCACCATACGGCCAAAATAGGTAATCGTTTTCCCTTATTGACGGGAACATGGAACTCTTTCCCGACAGCGCGCTACGACTGACCTCGAGACGCCTACTGAAAACAAGTGTTTCACTCGGAGTGACGTTTCACTCGATATTCGGGTTCCTCGCCGCCAGGGTGCCAACGCTGCTTGTCGCTGTGCGCGCCTTCCAGACGGGCGCTCGCTGTTCAAGCCCTCGCTGAGTGAGCACGCGCAGGTGGTGATTGTGCACGCCGGGGACGTGGCGACTCTGCCGTGCCTCGTCACGTCGCCACACACTTCGGTGTCGCTCCGTCACGACGCCGCCACCACCGCCGCCACCACGCCTGACAGCGACAGCACAGCGCCTCGACCGTCCGCAACCACGCACAGGAACGACGTAGCAGCCGGAGAAAGCGTCACCCGCCAGATGCAACGAGGCGCCCAAACGCTACAACATCAAACTGTAACGAACCAAAGCGCGCACTCCTCAAACACCCCCACCGATGAACTTAAAAAACAGCCCCTGCCCAACGTAAACGCTGCCGATTACGCCCAAAACCTCGAAGGCAAGATCAATGGCAACGCCGGGCTGCCTTACAATGTTGCGGCGAGCACAGGGCCCTCTTCGAACGTCACCACCGTCCACCTCGCCGAATCCGGCGGAGCGTCGTTCGCCGCCGCGGTGCCGAGCGCGGGGGCCCCACGCCGGGCAGTGTGGTACGTGCCCGGCGTGGGCCTGCGGGCGTTCCTGCTGCCCGGGCGCTATCGCTGCATCGCACGTCTGGAGGGGCGCACGCAGGAGTCGGAAGAGTACCACGTGATGGTGCTCGCCGGTGCGCCAACGCAATCGCCGCCGTCGGCACCGACTTGATAGCCCACACACAATCTTATTGTCCATCTGGCAGCAATTCTGTTGAGAGGAGAAGGAATAAGTGGATGAAGAAAGACATTTTTTTGAGTAGTTATTGGGCAGCCAGCCGTCTGTGGGCGAGATGATTGGGGGTTGATCAAAATGTCAGATGTGGGCTGTAAAGTGTTCCAATGAGGAATGCATAGATTATCTTTAAAATTGTAAATATGTGGATTATAATTTTTTTTTATCAGGACACGCCTCAAATGCCGCATCGTTTTAATCGACAACCGGAATTAAAATGTCGGTTTCACTGTAATGCATCAGACATTAATCTCATAGAAGAGTATCTGTGAAAGTACCCACCGTAGTGTGTTTAGATTGGTGTTATTTTAAAAGGCCAGTTGAAAGGTTATTCAGAAGAATGTCTGGAAATCTGTTGCACAACCATTATCGGGCACGTGGTTCTCGGAACTGCTCTGTTTAGATTTCCAAATGGATTCTCTGTTTCACGACACATCTCATAGTGTACGACAAGAAAAACATCTAAACATACAATAATTTCACCTGGTAGTTATACAAAATAATGAATGACATCTCCGGTGCTATCAGCTCCACATTGAGACACAATTGATCTTTCCAGATTCGTATGTGTTTGCAAGCTAGCAGACGCAAAGGCCATGAATACCAGCTCACTACATGTGGTACATATTAGTGCTTAAGATGTGCTGACGGGCACAATACCACTCCAGTGAGATGTGTGTGTCTGTCTCCTCGTGTGGCTGGCTGTGTGTGTGTCTCCTCGTGTGGCAGGCTGTGTGTGTGTGTGTCTCCGCCTGTGGCTGACTGTGTGTCTCCGCCTGTGGCAGGCTGTGTGTGTGTCTCCTCGTGTGACTGACTGTGTGTGTGTCTCCTCGTGTGGCAGGCTGTGTGTGTGTCTCCGCCTGTGGCTGTGTGTGTGTCTCCTCGTGTGGCAGGCTGTGTGTGTGTCTCCGCCTGTGGCTGACTGTGTTTGTGTGTCTCCGCCTGTGGCTGACTGTGTGTGTGTGTCTCCGCCTGTGGCTGACTGTGTGTGTGTGTCTCCTCATGTGGCAGGCTGTATTTGTGTCCGCCTGTGGCTGTCTTTGTGTGTGTCTCCTCGTGTGGCAGGCTCTGTGTGTTTGTCCGCCTGTGGCTGACTGTGTGTGTGTGTCTCCTCGTGTGGCAGGCTCTGTGTGTTTGTCCGCCTGTGGCTGACTGTGTGTGTGTGTCTCCTCGTGTGGCTGACTGTGTGTGTCTCCGCCTGTGGCTGACTGTGTGTGTGTCTCCGCCTGTGGCTGACTGTGTGTGTGTGTGTGTCTCCGCCTGTGGCTGACTGTGTGTGTGTGTGTCTCCGCCTGTGGCTGACTGTGTGTGTGTGTGTCTCCGCCTGTGGCTGGCTGTGTGTGTGTGTGTCCGCCTGTGGCTGACTGTGTGTGTGTGTCCGCCTGTGGCTGACTGTGTGTGTGTCTCCGCCTGTGGCTGACTGTGTGTGTGTGTGTCTCCTCGTGTGGCAGGCTGTGTGTATGTGTGGCAGGCTGTGTGTGTGTGTGTCCGCCTGTGGCTGACTCTGTGTGTGTGTCCGCCTGTGGCTGACTGTGTGTGTGTGTATCTCCTCGTGTGGCTGACTGTGTGTGTGTGTCTCCTCGTGTGGCAGGCTGTGTGTGTGTCTCCTCGTGTGGCAGGCTGTGTGTGTGTCTCCGCCTGTGGCTGACTCTGTGTGTGTGTCTCCTCGTGTGGCAGCCTGTGTGTGTGTCTCCGCCTGTGGCTGACTGTGTGTGTGTCTCTGCCTCTGGCTGACTGTGTGTGTGTGTCTCTGCCTCTGGCTGACTGTGTGTGTGTGTCTCCGCCTGTGGCTGACTGTGTGTGTGTGTCTCCTCGTGTGGCAGGCTGTGTGTGTGTCTCCGCCTGTGGCTGACTGTGTGTGTGTCTCCGCCTGTGGCTGACTCTGTGTGTGTGTCTCCTCGTGTGGCAGCCTGTGTGTGTGTCTGCCTGTGGCTGATTGTGTGTGTGTCCGCCTGTGGCTGACTGTGTGTGTGTGTCTCCGCCTGTGGCTGACTGTGTGTGTGTGTCTCCGCCTGTGGCTGACTGTGTGTGTGTCTCCGCCTGTGTGTGACTGTGTGTGTGTGTCTCCGCCTGTGGCTGACTGTGTGTGTGTGTCTCCGCCTGTGGCTGACTGTGTGTGTGTGTGTCTCCGCCTGTGGCTGACTGTGTGTGTGTGTCTCCGCCTGTGGCTGACTGTGTGTGTGTGTGTCTCCGCCTGTGGCTGACTGTGTGTGTGTGTGTGTCCGCCTGTGGCTGACTGTGTGTGTGTGTCTCCGCCTGTGGCTGACTGTGTGTGTGTCTCCGCCTGTGGCTGACTGTGTGTGTGTGTCTCCGCCTGTGGCTGACTGTGTGTGTGTGTGTCTCCGCCTGTGGCTGACTGTGTGTGTGTGTCTCCGCCTGTGGCTGACTGTGTGTGTGTGTCTCCGCCTGTGGCTGACTGTGTGTGTGTGTGTCTCCGCCTGTGGCTGACTGTGTGTGTGTGTGTATCTCCGCCTGTGGCTGACTGTGTGTGTGTGTGTCCGCCTGTGGCTGACTGTGTGTGTGTCTCCGCCTGTGGCTGACTGTGTGTGTGTGTCTCCGCCTGTGGCTGACTGTGTGTGTGTGTGTCTCCGCCTGTGGCTGACTGTGTGTGTGTGTGTCCGCCTGTGGCTGACTGTGTGTGTGTCTCCGCCTGTGGCTGACTGTGTGTGTGTCTCCGCCTGTGGCAGACTGTGTGTGTGTGTCTCCGCCTGTGGCTGACTGTGTGTGTGTGTGTCTCCGCCTGTGGCTGACTGTGTGTGTGTCTCCGCCTGTGGCTGACTGTGTGTGTGTGTGTCTCCGCCTGTGGCTGACTGTGTGTGTGTGTCTCTGCCTGTGGCTGACTGTGTGTGTGTCTCCGCCTGTGGCTGACTGTGTGTGTGTGTGTCTCCTCGTGTGGCAGGCTGTGTGTATGTGTGGCAGGCTGTGTGTGTGTGTGTCCGCCTGTGGCTGACTCTGTGTGTGTGTCCGCCTGTGGCTGACTGTGTGTGTGTGTATCTCCTCGTGTGGCTGACTGTGTGTGTGTGTCTCCTCGTGTGGCAGGCTGTGTGTGTGTCTCCTCGTGTGGCAGGCTGTGTGTGTGTCTCCGCCTGTGGCTGACTCTGTGTGTGTGTCTCCTCGTGTGGCAGCCTGTGTGTGTGTCTCCGCCTGTGGCTGACTGTGTGTGTGTCTCTGCCTCTGGCTGACTGTGTGTGTGTGTCTCTGCCTCTGGCTGACTGTGTGTGTGTGTCTCCGCCTGTGGCTGACTGTGTGTGTGTGTCTCCTCGTGTGGCAGGCTGTGTGTGTGTCTCCGCCTGTGGCTGACTGTGTGTGTGTCTCCGCCTGTGGCTGACTCTGTGTGTGTGTCTCCTCGTGTGGCAGCCTGTGTGTGTGTCTGCCTGTGGCTGATTGTGTGTGTGTCCGCCTGTGGCTGACTGTGTGTGTGTGTCTCCGCCTGTGGCTGACTGTGTGTGTGTGTCTCCGCCTGTGGCTGACTGTGTGTGTGTCTCCGCCTGTGTGTGACTGTGTGTGTGTGTCTCCGCCTGTGGCTGACTGTGTGTGTGTGTCTCCGCCTGTGGCTGACTGTGTGTGTGTGTGTGTCTCCGCCTGTGGCTGACTGTGTGTGTGTGTCTCCGCCTGTGGCTGACTGTGTGTGTGTGTGTGTCTCCGCCTGTGGCTGACTGTGTGTGTGTGTGTCCGCCTGTGGCTGACTGTGTGTGTGTGTCTCCGCCTGTGGCTGACTGTGTGTGTGTCTCCGCCTGTGGCTGACTGTGTGTGTGTGTCTCCGCCTGTGGCTGACTGTGTGTGTGTGTGTCTCCGCCTGTGGCTGACTGTGTGTGTGTGTCTCCGCCTGTGGCTGACTGTGTGTGTGTGTCTCCGCCTGTGGCTGACTGTGTGTGTGTGTGTCTCCGCCTGTGGCTGACTGTGTGTGTGTGTGTATCTCCGCCTGTGGCTGACTGTGTGTGTGTGTGTCCGCCTGTGGCTGACTGTGTGTGTGTCTCCGCCTGTGGCTGACTGTGTGTGTGTCTCCGCCTGTGGCTGACTGTGTGTGTGTGTGTCTCCGCCTGTGGCTGACTGTGTGTGTGTGTGTGTCCGCCTGTGGCTGACTGTGTGTGTGTCTCCGCCTGTGGCTGACTGTGTGTGTGTCTCCGCCTGTGGCAGACTGTGTGTGTGTGTCTCCGCCTGTGGCTGACTGTGTGTGTGTGTGTCTCCGCCTGTGGCTGACTGTGTGTGTGTCTCCGCCTGTGGCTGACTGTGTGTGTGTGTGTCTCCGCCTGTGGCTGACTGTGTGTGTGTGTCTCTGCCTGTGGCTGACTGTGTGTGTGTGTCTCCGCCTGTGGCTGACTGTGTGTGTCTCCGCCTGTGGCTGACTGTGTGTGTGTGTGTGTCTCCGCCTGTGGCTGACTGTGTGTGTGTGTCTCCGCCTGTGGCTGACTGTGTGTGTGTGTGTCTCCGCCTGTGGCTGACTGTGTGTGTGTGTGTCTCCGCCTGTGGCTGACTGTGTGTGTGTGTCTCCGACTGTGGCTGACTGTGTGTGTGTGTGTCCGCCTGTGGCTGACTGTGTGTGTGTCTCCGCCTGTGGCTGACTGTGTGTGTGTGTGTCTCCGCCTGTGGCTGACTTTGTGTGTGTGTGTCTCCGCCTGTGGCTGACTGTGTGTGTGTCTCCGCCTGTGGCTGACTGTGTGTGTGTGTGTCTCCGCCTGTGGCTGACTGTGTGTGTGTGTCTCCGCCTGTGGCTGACTGTGTGTGTGTGTGTGTCCGCCTGTGGCTGACTGTGTGTGTGTGTCTCCGCCTGTGGCTGACTGTATGTGTGTGTCTCGGCCTGTGGCTGACTGTGTGTGTGTGTGTCTCCGCCTGTGGCTGACTGTGTGTGTGTGTCCACAGTCTCACAGCTCCGTCCCGTGGTGACCTCGCCGCGTGCCGTGGTCCTGCGTGGTGACACAATCACGGTCACGTGCACCGTGACGGGCAACGACATCGTCATGTTCACCTGGAGGCACCCTCGCATGCCGGTATGGCCCTTGTGCTTCGGCTATCATGATTATTATCATTACGTGCCCTTGAATTATTATCTTATCGAAACGTACTTTATAAAGCGCCTTGGATGTGACGGTGGAGGTGAGGTGAATAAAATGGATGAGAGGAAGCAATGGGGGCGAATCCGTGACGATGCGTGAATTCGGTGAAAGCGAAATTCATGACAGTGAATGATGATGAATGGATTGAATGAATGGGGAATGAGTGATAACTACGCACAGCTACGGTGGCTAGGAGATGTTCTTCTCACTCGCCCGGTACGCAGGAGGTCGTGAGCTCGATCCCGATCCTGACGATGCCTGCTGCTGTAGATGTGGAGTTTGCGTGTCTATCTCTCTCTCATCATCATCACGGTGACTGGGAGATGTTAACTACCTCGCCTGGTGTACATGAGGCCTTGGGTTCGATCCCGACCCTGACGATGCCTGCTGCTGTAGATGTGGAGTTTGCGTGTCTATCTCTCTCATCATCATCATCACGGTGACTGGGAGATGTTAACTACCTCGCCTGGTGTACAGGAGGCTGTGGGTTCGATCCCGACCCTGACGATGCCTGCTGCTGTAGATGTGGAGTTTGCGTGTCTATCTCTCTCTCATCATCATCACGGTGGACTGGGAGATGTTAACTACCTCGCCTGGTGTACAGGAGGCCGTGGGTTCGATCCCGACCCTGACAATGCCTGCTGCTGTAGATGTGGAGTTTGCGTGTCTATCTCTCTCTCATCATCATCACGGTGACTGGGAGATGTTAACTACCACGCCTGGTGTACAGGAGCCCGTGGGTTCGATCCCGACCCTGACGATGCCTGCTGCTGTAGATGTGGAGTTTGCGTGTCTCTCTCCCCGTGGTCGTGTGGATGTTTCTCCGGGTCCTCCGGTTGTACCCTCCACCTTTAGAAACACGCGTTTAGGTTACGGTATTTGGTTGGTATAAATTTCCACGTGATAAGCCACTTCGTTGAGCGATCATTTGTGGCCAGGTCGCTTCTGAAAAAGAGCTATACGTCTCAGTGTGCCTTACATGGTAAAATAAAACATCGTTTTCTATTTATAATGAGAATTTGAAGAGGGGGAGATTAAGGGGCCGTGGGGTGAGCTGGAGGTAACAATAAACTAGTGAGAGAAGGTGACTGAGACTGCTTAATGTGGAGAGGGAAGTTTGTTCCAGTGAAGGGGGGGCGAGAAGAGAGAAAGAGCGAAAGTGTGGATTGACGATGTGGAATTGTCATTGACGAGCAGTGAGGAGAGGTGTCAGGATTCAGTACCCAATAAATGCCCATTGGGCTTCATTTTTGTTACGTACACTTTGCGATTAATCTTTTATTTGGGCTATATAAGACTCAGAGGGACAAACTTCCGCTCCTCAAATTCCAGGCACCTCCGATTTGCATGGTTGGCTGCATATGGTGCAAACAAAGTTTAAAATACGGTACATACAAAGCATGTCATGAGAATGTTGGTAACTATTGCTGTATCTCAGGCTCACAAATAATTTAGACGGGGAGGGGGGCGACTGTGGGGGGGGGGAGGGGGGGGCTATGGGTAGAGTACCCCCCACTTCGAAGACCGGGACCTTGACCGGCAACATTGTCACCGTTTGAAGTTTTACGCAACGATGTTGAACATTGGGGTTTTACTGTGAACTTCCCTAAGACAAGATCGACGACAGTTGTAAGTAGGAAGTGGGAGTGTAGTGAACGACTTGACGTGCCAATGTGCCATGCATATATACGCTGGCATGTGCCGTAATGCACTGAGGATTGCAAGAATCGGGTCAAGCGACGTAGACCTTGAGCAGGGAATGCTTTCTCAAAGGTCTAATCACATGAGTTTGGAAGAGCACAGTTGTCACCCTGAGTTACAAGATGAGGGATTGAGGCTGGAGTAATATCCGTGTCACTCAGCGATGTCAAAAATTTCACTTTAAATAAAGTGAAAGGAAGCTCCTAACGTCTGCGCACAGGGACATTCAGAAGCTACTCGTAGTTACATGGAGCGATTTATGGAGACGACTTGACAGTTTAGAGTGGAACATGGAAAGACAGTATTGAAGATGTAATCAGGAAAAGAAGGTTACAATGGGTGGAGGGGGGCAGGTGACCGAGACTAAAGGGAATACCTAAAGCCAGATGTTGGCAGACTGTAAGAGCAGAACGTGACCAGTGGGTGTAGGCCTTTAAAACGACAATTGTTGGAACTGAGCGGAAAGATGGGATGAAAAACAAACGGTTGTGTTGTGGTGGAATCGCCAGAGTTGACCGTGATGACCTCCTTGCTCGCCACCTCATCCTCCACCACGGGGAAACAAACACGGAAACATCACCGCCATCACAGGAGTGATGCCAGTGGCGATGCGCGCCACGCAATGCCGCCCTCACTGTGTTGGCGGTTCGGTGTTGCGTGCGCAGGTCGGTGAGGGCACAGCGCGCACGAGCGTGCTGGAGAGGCGCGTTCCCGGCGGCATGCAGATCGTGCACACGCTGACCGTGCCGCTGGCCGACGAGCTCGACGCCGGCGTGTACACGTGCATGACCGAGAATTCGTACGGACAGGCGAACGAGAGCACGCACATCGCCGTGCTGGGTGAGCGAATCCACGATACGTGGCTCCGCACACAGACAAAGGTCTCCCGGGTAGCCTCCAAACAAACTATCGGGGCTAATGCTGTTCGCGAGCGCCTATGAAGGCTGGCATGGTATGCGTAAATATGGGGGGTGGGCGGGCGGTACCACGCCCGACCGCCTTTGTCTCCCCAGCGACGATGTTTGCACACCTTACCGGGTACTCATTTGAGGCTGAGTCGACCTAGGAGAGGACGAACGATGTTGGCCGTGAGCGGGGATCGAACTCTTGTTGTTTGGCAATCCAGAGGACGTAACGTGGTGCGATGGCTAGTAGAACTGCCAGCAACCGTGCAAATACAAAACCTTTGTAAATGTATTGTACGATTACGTCCAATTATGAATGAGCAATTAATATTACCGTATCATAATTATTGGATATATGAATGCTCACAAAAGTGAATGCTAATTGACTTGAATATAATTAGGGGCAGTCCATAAATGACGTCACGCACCTAGGGGGGGAGGGCTCAGACATTTGTGACGGGGGGGGGGGGTTTGAGAAATGTGACGTCACATAAAAATTCGCAACTTTAAATAAATATAGACAACACGTTCTACTTAATTAAATAGACTTTTTAAAATAAATGTTTTCTCCTACAATATCAGAGTGCAGCGCCACATTAAATACGCACTACAATGACAATAGTTTAAAGCGATTGGAAGCATGTTTTATTTTGTGGGGGGCGGGGGCAAAGCTTTGTGACGTCATATTTGAGGGGTGTCTGACTTTTTGTGACGCCGTGTGACGAGGGGGGGAGGCAAAACTCGTCCAAAATCACGTGACGTCATTTATGGACGTCCCCTTACATTATTGTGGAGCAGTGGTGCAGTGGTTTGAACCCAGTGACTTGAGTTAAAGTCCCAGCCATCAATGGTGGAGCCAGAACTTTCAGGTAGGGGGGGCAATCCCTCCAGCAATGAAAAATTATAGAGGAGTTGTTAGTAAGTAAGGAGTTGTTAGTAAGTAAGGAGTTGTTAGTAAGTAAGGACTTGTCCCTTGCTTGTTACTCGATGCATGTGTGGCGATGACGCAGCCATCGATCGAGGGGTCGAATTGCGAACCGCGTTGTGTGATCGGCACCGCGCTCGCTGAAGGTGTTGATGCCTTCAGGAAAGTCGTGGACTGTATACACAACTGCGCACAATTCTGTGAGTCACTTATAACTGCTTTGCCGTTACTTATTGCTAATTATGTACTCAGACTATTGTCCTATCATCTCATAGAGTCCCTGGCACGTAATAATATTCTACACAGTGGCAGTGGGGGGGGTCACAAAATGCCGATTTATTACTAATAATCCCCACTGATCCGATCGAAATGAGGGATTTCGATCGGATCACTGGGGGAGCACGTGCCACTCCACCCCCTCCAGTGGCTCCGCCAGTGTCAGCCATGACGAGTGATACCTGAATCTGCCCTGGACACCTCCCTTCATCAATTCACACTGAGCAGTGAAGCATGGCCAAACAACTCCCACGACTGGCACAGTGTATGAGGACGCCTTCATCCAGCAGTGGATCGACAAAGGGCTGTAAACATGCTGGGCATGTTGGTCTCCCGTTTCACTGCACGTGCTGACAGCAGAACTGTCAGACTTTGGTACAACCCGAAAACCCACGGGAAAGCTAAACGCAGCACAACCGCAAACACCTCTGCCGTGGATCTCACGTAAGGGGCCGTCCATAAATGACGTCACGCGCCTAGGGGGGGGGTGGTGGGGGGGTCAGACATTTGTGACGATGTGTGACGAGGGAGGGGGGGGACGGCAGAGATTTGTGACGTCATATTTGAGGGGGGGGGGGTCTGACTTTTTGTGACGCCTTGTGACGAAGGGGGGTGGGGGAGGCGGAGTCAAAAATCGTCCAAAATCGCGTGACGTCATTTATGGACGGCCCCCTACTGTTATCACCAACTAACATTTACTTATTCTTAGTTTTTTCGGTAAAGTCACGTTGAAGAGAAACAACAAAATAACAAAATATATATAAAACAATAAAAAATTCTCACGACGTTTCGACCATAACTCAAACGGTCATCATCAGGTGTGTCGGTTTGCATAAATTTATTTTGAAAACGGCATATTTATTTATATATATAAAAATAACGTTTGCGTCACGCGTAACGATTGGCAGTTTGCCCAGGACTAGTCCATCTATTTTTTGAAAAGAGGAGGGGGGAGACGAAATTTGTTTTTATGTATGCTGTCTGAAAGCCACTGTAAGCGTGAACAATCAATCAAGAACTGAAATGATTTATCAAATCTTTCCAATGATTGCTAAGATAGAATCCATGTTCTCGGTTGAAATTGTCTCTGTGTTTGTATATGTGGATAGCCTCATGAACGAATCTCTCATGGAAGCCAGATGGCTTACAAAGAACCTCCGTCTTGGAAAAGTCAATGGCATGTGAGCCTACTGAATTAGAACAATGATCTGCTACGGCCGAGGTGTTGGTCCTACCGTGTTTAAGGTCTGCTTTATGTTCACGAATGCGGTCCGAGATATGGCGTTTGGTTTCTCCAATGTAACTACTACCACAGAGGCAACTTAGTTTGTAGACACCAGGGTATTGTATGTCCGGAATCACATCTTTTACAGACGGAACCAGATCACGGATTTTATGTAATGTGTTCTAATTCAGTAGGCTCACATGCCATTGACTTTTCCAAGACGGAGGTTCTTTGTAAGCCATCTGGCTTCCATGAGAGATTCGTTCATGAGGCTATCCACATATACAAACACAGAGACAATTTCAACCGAGAAGATGGATTCTATCTTAGCAATCATTGGAAAGATTTGATAAATCATTTCAGTTCTTGATTGATTGTTCACGCTTACAGTGGCTTTCAGACAGCATACATAAAAACAAATTTCGTCTCCCCCCTCCTCTTTTCAAAAAATAGATGGACTAGTCCTGGGCAAACTGCCAATCGTTGCGCATAACGCAAACGTAATTTTTTTATATATATAAATAAATAAATATGCCGTTTTCAAAATAAATTTATGCAAACCGACACACCTGATGATGACCGTTTGAGTTATGGTCGAAACGTCGTGAGAATTTTTTATTGTTTTATATATATTTTGTTATTTTGTTGTTTCTCTTCAACGTGACTTTACCGAAACAACTAAGAATATGAATTACTGCAGTCACGAAAGCTTTAAATCAAAATTTAACATTTACTTGTTCTTCCGCAGACAAGGGGTTTGTCCGCGTTCGGCCTCACATAGGCCCCGATGAGTCTGCAATGCTCTTGAGCTCGCCCCTGTACGAGGTGGACGTCTACGCATTCCCGCCTCCGCTCGCTGTCTTCTGGACCAAAGACGGCAGACGCTTGATTGACAAGAACAAGGACCGCCATCAGCCGAACGATCAGGCTCCGCTCGCTCGTCACCGCCAGGAAGGAAAGCAGCCGCCCAAAGGCGGCGGGCCGGACCACAGGCGTCGCAAGCAAACGGTGGGCAGCGGCAAGACGGACGATAACCTCATAACGAGCACTCGCACCGGCACCGGCCGGAGCGATCATCAGAAAGTGCTGGACGCTCGATCAGGGAGGGGCTTGGAGAACGACAGGCCGACTGCTGAGAGTCGGCAGGCTGGAGGTCCGTTCCATCGTGATCGAGCAAGAGAGAGTGCGGACAAAGCTGCGCCTGACAGTCAACGGGACCAGGAGGAGTCGCGCTGGAAGGGGGCAGACGGCAGCTCTGGCGATCGTGGAGACAGCCACGCAAACATTGGCTTTGAAGCTGTAGATCCACGGAATAACCAGTAAGTGATGCTACCTGAATGCGCCGATTGTGAGGACTGTACGACTAAATATGGCCATGCGCTACAATATCGTAGTTCATGCGGAGATGCAGGGATACTGTCAGGAACCATTCGAGAGTAGGACAACCCCACGCTTTCAAAATGTGGCCGCACCTCTGATTGGAGGTGCACAAACTCACCTGCGCGCACTCACCGCTCGTTTGAGCTTCGGGACGCAAAGGGCTTTTTTTATTTTTGTAGCTACGTGATCTCTGTGTGCTTAACACTTCAGTATTTCGTGTCTGAATCGTTCGTGGTGGCAGTGACGACGCTGGGCATTTCAGGCGTGATGGCCCTGTGCAGTAGCTATTGTGTGATGCTGCGTTGATTGTCTGGTGACGTTACAGTTACCGCAGCTGGCTGGGTCTCAGCCGGGTGGCGCTAAGCGATGAGGGCCTCTACTCTATCGTGGTGGAGAACAGCGATGACAATGCCAGCTACAGCTTCTACCTGTCCATCAATGGTAAAACGCCCCTCCTATAACAAGGCATCAACATTGCCACGGGTTTCTTACGCTTCATGAGCTACTGTTGTGTATTTGCTGTGTTTTTTTAATTATAAACACAATTTTGTATTTGTATTCTCAAAATAAGCACGACAATCTTTCTTCTGCGTTTTTTTGTTTTGTTGGAAAATCCACTGTTTGTCATATCGCAGCATCACAAGATCATGATCATCACCAACATCTCAAACCCCTGCCATCACTGCTCTCGTCCATCAGTCTCATGTTATATAATCCATTCAATGAACCCGTTAGCGTAAGGAACCAGCTAAACACTGTCACAAAACCATTTTGGCAACATAATTCTTTACAAATATGTAATTTAAAGTTGTCGTGACTGCAGGGATCCATTCTCTTTGTTTCCTTGCTGTGGTTGTCCCACCTGATGACGGACGCTTGTGCTGCGCCCGAAACGTCGTGATTTTATTCATTTTATTTTCTACCTACGTGACTTTACCGAAAGAACCAAAGAGTACGTGTGAATACTGAATCCAACGCAGACATCGCGTAGGACGATGCCACCAGTCGTAATTATGCCGTCGACTCCCTCAGTGCCGGCAGCCATCACGAAGCTGTCGGACAACGCGGAGCGGGGCGACGACGGCTGGAGCGGAGCGCACCGCGTTGTGTGCCTGGCACGGGGCTCTCCCAAACCACGCATCGAGTGGTTTGCCTGTAGCCAGCAGCACAGGTCGGTAGCAGCACCAAGCGTCCACGGCTCCGCGTCTCTCTTAACTCATTACGGTATCCTTCATATAGTGCGGTAAGGGCAGTGCCCCGACTTACGCACATCCTCACTTACGAACGGGCTTCCACTGGATATTCATTTTTTTCGCCAACGTGATTTCGCACTTGCGAACCAAACCGCGGAACAATTTACGGTGTTGCACGCAAATGTAGAATATTTCTTATTTATGACTTAAACAGTGCTTCCATTTTTTGTTGAACCATAACACATATTTTAACACTGACCGTAAGTGCTTTTAAATACAGTGTGTTATTGTGTTCTGACTTACGAACCGTTTGACTTACGAGCGGGTCTCTGGAACGGAACCATTCCTGAATTCGGGGACTTCCCGTATACTTACACCTCACAGGAAGTGTATGGGCATGTCGCGGTGTGAGCTGGGTAAAGTGTGGATCCTTCTACGTCTTCCAAGAAGTCTGGCCCAGCGTGGAAACAATCCACCAATGTTTAATAGTTACACGCAGCATTCCGCTTAGCCACTTTACCCAGCTAGTTTGCCAGGGAGACAGATCCATGGTGCATCAGCACAGAATAAGAACAACATCAAAGTGATCCCTCCGGAGAACAGGCAACATCGGAACAGAACGCGTCAGAGATGGAGGCATGAATAGTGCTTAAAAAGCCAAAATGAACAATATTAAGGATTGGCCAAAATACCCCCTGTCGGGGTTCACCTGGAGCCCCCTCTAGTGGAAGCCCTCCTACCAGCAATGCTGTAAGAAAGCAGGGCCGTGCCTCGCATCTTTAATTGTTAATTAGGTTCGCATTCATTAAGGTTGAGTCTTTTGCGAGAGTGACCTGCGACTACTTTGAATTGGGCAGCTTTTATTAATGTTCGGCTGTCACATACGCATGCAGCAGCGTACTCTTGCGAGTGGTCATTTCATGTTTAGCCTCAACATGATTTTCCAGTTGATTAGGATTCATTGTCAGCCTTACTGAATGTCAAGCCTCTTTTACTATTTTACCACTTTGGGTGAGTTGTAAAAACCAGAGTAATGCACAACACACAAAAGTGCACGGATATATGTTATGAACCTACTTTCTGTTTGCCATCTGCTGACCACAATAAGCCTGCAGATTAGATGTCTATACACATGAACCTCTGCAAAAATAAACAAACCCTGACTACAACACATCTTTCTTTTTTATTGTTATATATATTAAAATTATATAAGCACTGCTTTTTCTCTACTCCCGCGTGTGTTTCGTTCACGACCGTTAAATACCCTGCGCTCGTTCTCTGTAATGTTGCTGCTGCTGCTGCTCCTGTTGCTGTTGCTCCTGCTGCTGCTGCTACTGATGTTGCTGCTGTTGCTCCTGCTGCTGTTGTTGTTGTTGCTGTTGTTGCTGCTGCTGTTGCTGCTGCTGCTGCTGTTGCTCCTGCTGCTCCTGCTGCTGTTGCTGCTGCTGCTGTTGCTGCTCACGTAGCACTACGGATCTCCCATGTTCCTTAGCCGGGCAACTGGCTAAACGGGGTCATCCGTGTTGCAAATCAAAATAAACTCAAGTAAACTTACAAACGGCTCTATTCCTCTCTGGTTCTTATTTTGCCACTCGGTTCTTCTTCGTTATCTTTGTCCTTTTCATGCACCTTGAGACACTGTGAATGGCCCCTAACAAAAGCAAATGATCGTTATTGTTATTACCGAGTGTGAGATTGCAGGCGGCGTTATCATGCCCAGTGGCATTGCTGTGGTGGAGTGGTCAGCTCTCCCAATAAAATACTCGGAATTGCTTTGCAGTCTCTCCAGGATGCCATTCATGAACCTTATGGCGGGACCCCGGGATCCCGAATAAACGGTCAAGTCAAAATCGTAATGAATTCATTTATTTTTGGCGACTCCGTCCCACCGCGCAACATAAACGCCGCGACCCACCTGGGGCAAATCGTTCTGTTGTCGCGTCGTTCAAGCGTAGCAGCGAGGACGAATGCGCAGGAGAAACAAAACTTTTAAACTTTGATGAGCGCATCGTGCAGGGCACGTCGAGAGGAAGAGATGGCCGTGTCGTTCGCCTTCCACAGACATAAAACGACGTCGCAACGCAGTTCATGCGAGAGCCGGGGGCTTATGGGACCCCAGAGTCCCCGCCGTAAGGTTCTATGTTGTCCGTCACTTCCCCTGTTTGTTGAAAGGACAATTTGCTTACCAGCAAGAAAGAGGTTCAGCACTTGACGACTGTGAAATTCCGTTGTGATTTGTGAGTGAGGCATTCGCTGTTTAACCAGGTAGCGGCAAGAAGGCCCAGCACAGAAATGGCTCGCCCAAGCCACCGCTAGCTCGACCCTTCAGAGGGTCGGCATGGCCTCCTCTTCCACGCTGGGCATGTCTTGGAAGAGGCGGGTGTACGCATACTTGACCCCACCACACGCAAACCTACCATGCAACTGTTTAACGTGTTTGTTCATTGCTGTGCCTCACACCTCCCCCAGTTGCACAGAACCAACTCATTGGACCTTGATCTACGTCAGCAATGGCACAGCTCCTGCAGGGCTAGGCTCAGGCCTGCCAGCTGACGCGAATTCAAGCCGCAGAGACAACCCAGCTGTTGGCTTCGACTACAGCAACGTGAACCCAGACAAAGGTTTCAATGAGCATTTCCATTTCAAAAATGACCTCACTCATCTGCTTCGGCGTTTTGCCCGAGTAACTAACGTCGATGCCACGCTCTGTATTGCAGAGGGCATATCTGTGCAGGAGTGGGCCGATCCCAGCAAGGGGATCAGCAGCAGCACAATCACCTTCGATCCCGCGACATTGGTGACCCCGACTGCTGTGCGCTGCGTGGCCACAAACCCCTTCCAAACCGATGAGCAGATCCTGTCCCTACTGAACACGGGTATGGTCACCAACACCACCATTTCAATTCGCATCATATTTTAAAAAAACAATCCAAATGTCATCAGTGCTGATTTGAGTCGGACTTAAACAAGTCGCGGGGCATTACTCATCTCCGCTGACGATCTTTCGCCACTGGTGGAAATTCCTCATTCAATTGCTGTTGACTTATCTCAGAGGAGTTACCTACGTTATCCCGTCTAGATGGATGGTGGGCCGAGTTGACCCCGCTCTAATATTAGAACTTGCAATCCACTGTTTGCGTGTCAAAAGCACTGCAACCACAGACCAAAGCGACCTGATGATATTAATCGTCACGATGACACTTTCGTCATGAACACGTTTGAATGTTTGCGACTACTGTGCAACGATAAACTCAATGTAATGTTGTTTTGTTGCTTGGTAATGCGTGGCGACGACGACGACGACGATGATGATGAAGACTCCAAGGTGGGCCTCACAGCGCTGTCGGTGGTGCTGTTCCTCCTCGTGCTCTCCATGGCCCTCCTCATCGTTGCCATTGTCATTTGTAATAGGGTAAGTGAGCGTCCGCCTCCACCTTCGTGTGGGGACTCTGGAGCGCTGCTGTGGAGGACCGTGTCTCTCTCTCTCTCTCTTCTGCTCTCTACGGTGATCACGAGGTGGCTGTCGATGAGGCTGGACAGAGCTGAGCTCCCCTCCCACCCCCTCATTTATTTTTTCCGGTCACAGCGATCACTTCATGTAAGAATACTTCATTGTTGTTATAGTCCTCCCCTTTGCTGTCCAGTTACCTCTTGCATGGATGGCCTCTTGCTCCTTCCACGTGGCAGTGGAAGGCGGTTCGTGGATTTTTGTTGGTCTCCATTATTTTAACATGTCTATGGAGGACGGTACTTGTCCAGTACAACGCTCTTTTTTCAGTCGTGATCTAATACCACAGAAACAAATAGCAATAGAAATGCATTGCTTAAGAATATTGCAGATTATTAATTTTGCATTGTTGCTCTTAACCGATCACGTTACCATGGCATTATTAATATATTATCTTTGCAAGATCACAACACTTAAAATTAGGTTTGATAGCATTCTAATAGCAACGGGCATCTCCCTGCCAGGAATAAATGGCAGGGAGAGCCTTGACGCGAAACGTCACCTAGTATATACAGTATATACTGTGCACATTTTCATTTTAGATCAGCATTATTGATGAATGCATTGAGTTTGTGTTAATTTTCTTTCGAGAGAAATATGATGGGGGTTTTGTTCCCAAAAGTATTTTATAAACAAAACGATTCAGCTACGTAACACACAAGATATGAAAAGGGGGTTGACACCAGCACAAACACATTACGGATTACAGTGCCATGGAAACCTGTCTCAACCAACATGTTTCAATAAACTGCTTCGGTGAACCCCACAACCAATACGGTATATTGAACTAGCGCATGTCCGCTCATCCCCACCATGCAGTGTGCACCCTGCCCACCGCGACGCAGCTGCGAGGAGCGTGCCGATGGCTCTTCTTCTCACGTGCGTCCGTGCGTGCGTGCGTGCGCGAATGCTTTGGCTTTGCCTGCGCAGAAACCGCGTTACGAGGTGCGGTGGAAAGTTATCGAGCCGCTGAGCCCAGACGGGAGCGAGTACACGTACGTGGACCCGATGCAACTCCTGTATGACCGACGCTGGGAAGTTCCCCGAAGCACTCTGAAATTTGGTATGAACGCACAGAGACACCGTCGCCGAGAGGAGAGGAAGTTCTCGCCGTCGCGCTGCATCGCGTTTTAACAGCGTTTGGGATGGTGCCGTGGCGTAACGGTTAGAACTTTGGGTGTGACGCCCAGATATTGCCAGTTTTATCCCCATGAGCAATTAAACAACGGGGAATATTTCGTAAATTCTCCCTCTCACCCCCCTCAGTCCATCCAGCAGTCTAAATGGGGACGCCACTGTTTGTTGATTGGCGTGTCGCGTTTGGTGGGGTAACGTGTACGTACTCCCACCAAGACACCTGGCCAGCATGAATGTATGTTGAACTTCTGTCGCACCGTACGTAGCCAACTCTGCTGATCAGAGTTGCCGGGGAAAGTGCAACAAACCAAACACAAGAAGCAGTTATAAAAGGGTTTTCCCCCTTTTTTCTGGCAACAAAACTGAAACCTTTTTACAAGGATTCATGTCTGCATTAACTACAATACCTGCAGTCAAAATGCAAACAAAAAACATACTATGATAATATATGCATTGTCCTTGAAACTGATTGGTCCACACCAAGGGACGGCTTTCTTTTGAGCCTCGACCCAATTGGTGCTCGACCAGATGACGCCAGAAGGCGTACAGCTCAAATACCTATTATTACATTTGGTACTGGTAAAGGAGGTCTAATGAACAAGAAGCAGTTATGAAGAAACGAGTGTGAAAGAGTAGGCCAAAATATACACCAGTTGAGGCCCTTCTGCCGGCAGTGGTGTGAGCAAATAATAGCAGAGCTGCACCTTTACCAAACAACGTCATACTCAATAGTGTTAGTAAACCTATCGGAGAAATTGCCCATGCATTGAATGTAAAACGTGACGTTTGTTCAGTATGGCAAAGCCAGCAAATCGTAGAAATGAAAAACACGTAAGCTGCCATCACAAAAACATCCTATGGTGTATGAACCCGTTCACAAGCGTAGTCAATGTAAGCACATACACATTCACTCATCTTACCCATTGGAAAAGGCAATGTTCCAGGCATGTACGCAGTATGACGGAAAACAAATACATAAACATATATAAATATATATTTCAATATATGCATCCACTGTATAAATATGTATTTTAATAAAATGTAATTTTTAAAAAAGCTGCTGCAGCATATTAATTGTGCACTATTATACGTACTTATTGCCTCTGAATTTTATACAAAATTTACTTTATTTTATTTTAAGTTAAAACAAACCAAATAAAATTCACACTTACATTCTAATATTTTTTTAAATTTAAACTTGGTGAAACTTTGCAGAATATGTGAAATTATAACAAATTGTGAAAACTTTTAATCTCTAAGTATATTAAATATTCCGGTTCGAATTAAGAGCTTACTGGACCTTAACCCAGGGCCATCTGAGCCACCCCTAACCTCAACAGACACACTTACAACTTGCTCCGGACCCTACTCTAATCTTCCCTGTAACTTGGTGGCTGATCGAGCAGCAGCCTACCCTGTATTTCTCACAGTCGGTTCAGGGCTGACAGGGCTTCCCAGGACCTTGGTCCGTCCCAGCCCTGTAGCGTGACCTAGTTTAAAATGAAGCATTAAAACACTCAGGATGGTAGTGTGGGGGGAGGCACGACACAATCAATGTTAAACAAACGCTAAACACATTAAACACCAAACAGCATTGGTAAGGCTGTGATTTGCTTTCATCTATCTTGCATTCTGCCCTCGCTCGCAAAGTTAGCCGTTGTTAAGGAGAACCTTGAGTTAAGGAGGGCTGAGTCCTTCCTCCGAGGCTACAGAGCTGGCCCATCCCTCATCCCCGAATTTAAATTTGAGAGCCATGGGAAGCCCTGAATCCTGGATAGGTGGGCTAACATAATTTATCATGCATGCTTGTGATTATTATTATCCCTCTTCAAACAGGTCGAGTCCTGGGTTGTGGCGCTTTTGGTAAAGTGGTTGAAGCAAGCATACAGGGCACGGAAACTCCGTGCGTCGCTGTCAAAATGCTTAAAGGTAACATTTCCGCGCGTGCACGTGCATACATACACAATAAGAAACACGTTTACCAAATACACATATAATTGTGAAAACATTGTAAAAGTACATTAATATAAAGGTTAATTTCAATGAACTTAGAAAATACATTTTCAGCAATCCCTGTATGTAATATAATTTAACATGTACGCTTTTACAGCCAATATCAGTTCAGTTTCAGATGATTTTGAATTATCCTGTGAGCCAATAAACTCTTAAATCGGGTTTCATCAACAAAAAACAACACCGCCGCTTCTCCGACATACACAACAATATGACGATTCAAAAATTGATTTTTGGTTAAGGCCACATTCTGACTTCCTCGATTTTGCCCTGAAGATGCTTGGCACAGTTTTAAGCGACACGTCATGTCTAATTGCTAAATTTGGTAGTGATAATTATTCTAAACTTACTGGCGTGTGAAACGCTTGTACAGTACACGTGAAAATGTCATGTTTGGCTTTGTCGGGTGGTTGAGGAACTTATGCCACAAGTTTGGCCAGGTTATTATGTGGCCTAACGCAAAACATAAATTACTAATCATATTTGTTTATAGTAACTATCACAGTTACTATCGCAACAAGAGTGACAGTAACATAGGGGAGCGTCTGCAGTGGATCCACAATAGCAGCCCATTTGAACAAATGAGGCTGCATATTATTTTTCTAAATTATTTTCGTTTTGTATGATTATTTACCCAGGATAGCCTCGCTGAGTCTCAAGACTCCTTCGCGGGAGGGTCCTGCTGCGTTTTCAGCGGTAGGGGGCGGTGTTGCTACGTCTAATATAAATTGAGTCATTTGCCGGTGATATTTCAGCCTTGGGTTTTGTATGCCTGACAACAAATAAAGGGATCCTTTGACCGTACCTCACCACGCAGGTCAGTGTGGGTTACTGAAGGGGATGCGCTGAGGAATGGTTTAGGGGCGCCACAGTGGCGAAATGTTAACTACCTCGCCTGGTATACAAGAGGTTGTGGGTTCCATTTTCTGGGGGTCCTCCGGTTTTTCCCTCCACATTTAGAATTACCATGTGCTTAGAGTATTCGGCTGCTACAGTAGAAATTCCCACGTGACAAGCCACTTCGTTGAGCTATAACTTGTGGCCAGATCGCTTCTCAAAAAGAGCCGCCTATCTCAGTTGGGCATTACCCGGTAAAATAAAAAAAATGTTGATAGTTTAAATTGATAGATATCACTCACCAAATAATGTTTGCCATGCTTCGGGAATCAAGGAAGATGTCCTGATTTATAGTGCAGACCACTACGTCAACTCGCAAGTGTGTAAGGTTTTGCGCTTGTATGAATAATTGTGTCGCATCCAAAAGAGGGAACGCGCCCTTGAGGATGTCCGAGATGGAACGACGAAATCTGCCCATGCGCGGCGGCTTGGCGAGCCCTTCATCCTGCAACCAACAGATCACAGCTGCTGATGATGATAAAGTCTTTGTGTGCATGGGTCGTTGTGTCTCCCAGCCAACTCGTCCACGAGTGAAAGGAGAGCGATGATGTCTGAGCTGAAGATCATGAGCCACCTGGGCGCACATCTCAACATCGTCAACCTGTTGGGGGCCTGCACTGTGGGAGGCAAGACGATTTCACGTTTCTTTGTTGAAACACCAACGAGGTGCGGCGATGAAAGCAGTTCACGTGCAAGTGCTAGGTGGATTATTGCATCGCAGAGGTGGCAGCAGCAGCTTCGGGAGGCCTTCATCCTGCCTGCCTGTGCCACTGCGCCTCTACTTTCAGTCGTCCACCGTTATCTCTCTTCGCTCTCCTGTCGCCCCGCATTACACCTCACGGTAGAACTCTCCGTAGCAGTGCGACTCACAACCTCCTCTCCTCTACGCCAAGGCCCAGGACCATGTTCACTGCCGGGCGACGTTTCTCCGTGGCAGCCCCCGCCGTCTGGAACGCCATACCGCTGCTGCTGCTGCTGCACATTCGCAGCAGCGTTCAACCTACGGCGACTTTTAAGACACTTAAAGGCCCCCACCTCTTCACCTGAGCTTGGCTCCGCGCCTTAAGAGTCGCGGTCACTTATCTCCGTGAAATGTTGCGTGCTTTATAAATTGCATTATTATTATTTAGCCAGTGGATTGGCCAGGGCTGATGATAATGATGATGCAATCACCGTATGCAGCCACGGCAGAATGGATCGCAAATTATACTTGCGATGCAGAGTTTTGCTGGTTTGATTTCCCGGCCTGGCAGTTGAAACAATGGACAAGTTTCTGAAATTCCCGCCCCTCTCCACTGCCTCTGTCCACCCAGCAGCATAAATGGGTACACCGTAGTTGGTCGATTGGCTGGGGTAAAGTTGGGGACAGTGTGGTGGTGTAAAGTTTGAGTACTGTCACCTCTTCCAAGTCAGCGAGCCAGTGTGGAAGAGTGTTCACGTTACCCTCTAGAGCCCCCTGGAGTGGAGGCCCTGAGTAAGCAATAGGAAGCCTGCGCCTTTACCCAAATACATCACGAGCGATTAATTATGAATTGTTTGCTCATTCACATGCCTATTTATAGCCACCTACTTCAATTAAAAATGCATGACAATTTTTTGTGAGTACAGTAATTTACATATTTATGCCATTATCTTCAAACGTATCTGGGAATGCGAGTTCATTCACTGAAATCTTGAGGTGTCATAATGCACAAATGACGTGTTATGCTGTAACTTGCCAACGGAAGCAGCAGATGCTTGTTTTTAAAATGGACATTTTACAATAGCGAATTGTGCCATTCACATTTATAGAAGACAGCAAATAACGACTAAAAACAATGACCCCGCAGGTCCTGTCTACATCATTACCGAGTTCTGTTGCCACGGTGATCTGGTGAACTTCCTGCACAGAAACAAGTATGCGTACCTTCACTGGTTAAAGGATGCTCAGCAGTCGCTCAAGAGGCCTGCAGCAAGGTGGGCTGCCCACAGAGATGTCCGTTGTCACCACACTTCACGTCGTGAGTAGTGTGGCTGGTTAGGCCGATGGGGCTGTTTATCTCACGGTGCTATGAACCCAGCGACCTAAGTACGATTCACAGCCACGAGCTGACATCAGTGAAATCAAAAACGGTCTCAGCTTACAACCTTCACTAACCTGCACCGAACAAGCGTGCTGAAGTAAGGTAAAGTAAACCCATGACTGATATGAAATGGGGAGGGCCCTTCATTCAATAGTGGATTTACAAAGAGCTGTACATTTGCAGTATTACATTTCATTGTGATTACAAAACATGAAATAATGCGATTCTGTATATAAGTACAGATGTTCTGGTTGTGCTCACGTGTACGCACGCGCGCGTGTGTGTGTAGCTCTACATGTGCTGAGAGCATGTATATGGATATGAGGCCCGGAGATGATGACAATTACGTGCGTTCTGAAGCACGTGTGGACCGCGTTGTATACACAGTGGTGGATGGGGTCTATTATATGGATACCCAAAGAGATGGTAAGAATATGTACATTCACACAATGCATATTCATTGTGGATAGGCCGATAATAATGTGTGCTTAACTCATGGATGGGCCCGTGAACTGTAGCATTTATGACATTCTGGTCATAGCTTGTGTATTTTTACAGACGAACCATTCTATGCCAGCTGTGAACTTGGTGGGGCGTCGCCCCTCACATCTACAGACCTCCTCAGCTGTGCCTACCAGGTGGCACAGGGCATGGCGTTCCTTGCCTCTAAAAATGTACGTCTGATATTTAAAACAATCATCAGACCTGTACGTAACTGTGTATGAACTTCACACATTAACACCACACATGTACTGAATAAGTATTCACTCCACATGAACACTCTACGATTTGCTGATTTTCTATTTGTCATAGCACCAATTATTAACCGATCTAATGTGGGGCCTTATATGGTATATTTTGGCACTTATGTGCCATAATAAGAGATTGGGCTTTAGCCAAAACGAGAACCACGTGCACCCACTTATCATACCTGTTGCCCACTGATGCATTGAAATATCAGGACCAAATGATGCTTGGGTGGCATACCCAAGGCATACTGGGGTATGATCGAAGAACTGTGCTCTAACAAATTTGGCAGCTACCCAACTTGTTAGAAAAGCATCAAACTAATGTAATATCAGGAGCAGCGCTGTAGTCAATAACACAATGTATCACTATCCCAGATACTATGGATCGATCCTGTGCCTTGCATAGTACCAAGGATAATTGGTAGAACCAGCCTAAACTCAGTAATGTATCCTTTTGGCTGCGTAAGCTTCAGTATTGAAAGGATGAAGGCAGATGGATAAAGTGCTAGTTAAAATGCATCATGTGCTGTGCCAGCCTTAATAGGCTCTCAAAAATGCCACATCTCCATATATATATACAAGGCAAAGTTGTGAATATGTCTGTTCAAAATGTTTAGCGTACTTCCCGACATGCAACAAACTTGAAATTTGCCATGTGGGTGCTTTCCAGACTGTACACTATGCAAAAATTATACAAATACACTTTTTGGGGGGGGGAGGGGGAGCTCAATGCATTTATATTTTTTGCACGGCAAGTGAGCTGTGACGTAAAATCTGTCACGTGACTCGCGCACGTGGAAGCGTAACGCATTGTAGTGTAGTGGTTAGCGCGATGTGTTTGTGTGTGTGTAAGCGTAACGTATTGTAGTGTAGTGGTTAGTGCGCCGAACTACGAACCCGGCGACCCGAGTTCGATTCCCACTCACGGCCACCACCGGTGACGATTATTTTAACCGGTCCTGGGCCTGCCTTAGGTGGACTCAGCCTCAAACGAGTAACTGGTGTGGTGTGTGAACATCGCCACTGGGGAGACAAAGGCGGCCGGGCGTGGTGGATCCAAGTCCCGGGCGAAGCCGGGTAGTGCAGCTAGTTGAACCATATAGGGTATAACACGTGTGTTGTTATTGTGTTTGCATGCGGCAGTGCGTACACAGAGACCTGGCTGCCCGTAACGTGCTGCTCGCAAACCACCGAGTGGTCAAAATTTGTGACTTTGGACTGGCGAGAGATCTGGAGAAAGACACCAACTACATATCCAGGGGCAATGTATGTACAAAACATGACTTTCATTGCACGTGTGTGTGTGTGTGTGGGGGGAGGGGGGGCAGAAGTGTAGTGGTTTGCGCACTGTGGTATGAACCCGGTGAGTGGAGTTCAATTCCTGCTCACGACTAACAAATGTGGTGAGTATTTTAACTGGTTCAGGGCCTCCCCAAGGTCGACTCTGACTTAAATAAGTACCTCGTGCGAATGTGTAAACATGAGCACTGGGGGACAAAGGCGATCAGGGTGTGGATCTAGTCACCTACCCCCTTGTGTGCCGTGCCGGCCTTAATAGGTGCTCGCTAAAACAGGGGTGTCTTTGTTTGTACATATGCATGCACATGTAATCAAATATTTGGACATTTACACAAATTGCACAAGACTTAATTTCACGTTGAAGGGAAACAATAAAATAATAAAATATATAAAACAATAAAAATTCTCACGACGTTTCGACCATAACACAAACGGTCGTCATCGTGAGAATTTTTATTGTTTTATATATTTTTTTATTATTTTATTGTTTCCCTTCAACGTGACTTTACCGAAAGAACTAAGAATATGAATTACTGCAGTTACGAAAGCTTTAAATCAAAATTTAAGACGTAATTTTTTGACATTTTATGAAATCATGTTATTGCCATGACACATAGGCATACAAGAGTCCATAGATGAATCGATTCAAATGCATTATTACGTTCATGATGCAAGCATCCATTCATACGTGTAAGAATCGATTCATTTTAACCAGTATGCTGTATGTCCTAGGCAATTTGTTCACAATACCTCGACAGTCACTGAAGTCACGCTTGGAATTAGACCGACACTGAGTGAGGAGGAACGGATGGATCAAGGATGTAACTTTTAACGAGTGAAAGTCGTAATGTATCTGTGTGTATAGACGTTCCTGCCGGTGAAATGGATGGCCCCCGAGAGCATCTTTGACAATGTGTACACAACACTCAGCGATGTGTGGTCATACGGTGTGCTGCTGTGGGAAATATTCTCGCTCGGTATGTGAACACGCACTTCTATCCGAATACCGCACTCACAAATGTAATTTCGTGTAATGCTATCACATGCAAAATGCTATTTCAGGGCTGGTCAACTATGATAGGTGAAAGTAAACGCAAATTCACAAATCCACGATCAATTATGAACTAAATGGGCCCAGGGTAGTTTGGGCTAGAGCAGGGGTCAGCAACCTGCGGTTACAGAGCAACATGCGACTCTTGAAGGATTGCTTCTTGACGATATTCATTAAAGACCACTGCTCTTGTATACACATGCCTTGCAGCTCTTGAAATATTGAGGGGTTCTTTTTTTACCGTCCCCTGGGCTATATGAGCAGGTGAGATGCACGAGTGATATCGTGCCCTCAAATTGCCAATCTTGGATTATCGCGTCCCTGGCTGGCCAGTCCGTGAGAGGCACTTGTGGCGCAAATTTCCGATGCTTCTATTTTTATATTCCTGGTTCTTTCGGTAAAGTCACGTAGAAGGGAAACAATAAAATAATACAAATATATTTTTTTATTTTTTGCTTATTTTTTTGTTTCCCTTCTACGTGACTTTACCGAAAGAACCAAGAATATGAATCCCTGCAGTCACGAAAGCTTTAAATCAAAGCTTCTATTTTTGGCGCGTGAATGTAAAAGCGCTCCTACAGTTGCAATCGTGAAATCGCGAGTAAAACCTGCCATCAACTCCGAGCTCCAATCCCTACACTAGAAAATACTGTTTTTGTTACAGAATACTGTATTGTTGGTGCTATGGAGTGTAGTTTTCATATAACTGTAAAGGTTCCTGTGTTAAATATGCCTTATGACATTGGAAACGTGAGTATTGCATACACCCCTTGACGTGCATTTACTTAGAATTAGCAATGCACATGCGATGACGATGTATGTTGAACTGCTGTCGCACCGTACGTAGCCAACCGTGCTAATCAGAGGTGCGGGAGAAGGACAACAAACTAAACACAAAAAGCAGTTCTTTAGAAATCAGTTTTTAATCTAGATAATTAAAAAATGTATAGCTCCAATAGCTCAATGTCTGAAGAGTGTTCTAGAAGGCCGCAGAAGCGCATCTGAAAGTGCGCGATGCGGTGACCGTCTGTATTCGATGGTCAGCCAGAAGCCGCTGGGACGATGATGATGACGATGATGATGGTGATGATGATGACGGTGATGATGAATTATCTCTAGGAGGCAGTCCTTACCCTGGAATGGCGATTGATGCACACTTTTATGGGCAGCTGAAAGCTGGACTTCATATGGACAAGCCAGAACATGCGACAGAAGACATGTGAGTACTCGTTAGTGCGACGCATTGTGGTAACTATGTAGGTAGCGAATTAGGATGAGAGTACAGAAAAAATATATCATGGTAACATACGTGTGGGGACCCTGGATTCTCCTACTTTATAATTAATATAGTTCATATTAAATTAATAGACGACAAAAATGATTACGGAAAACGTTACATGTTACCCCTCGCAGTGGAAGTCATCTGTTTTAAACGTCCCTTCTCGACCGACTACAGAAATCGTTAATTTCTGTTTGCCTTCGCTTGATGAATTCTACTCTGAGAAATAAAATTGGTCTACAGAGCCATGCATGCTGGCATGGTTGACAGTTTTAAACGAGATGTCCATGTGACGGTAACATGCAAACACTGCTGCTAATAATAACACAAGTAATCTAGCATATATTCTCAAAAGCTCTCCCGCGATATTTCTCACCTGATGACGATTGCTTGTGTTGCGATCGAAACGTCGTGATATTGTTATTCTTTTTATTATTTATATTCAAATTATTTTTATTATTATATTTATCTATGTGGCTTTACCGAAAGACCCAAAGAATATAATCTTGCTTTATGAAATGTGTAAATCTCAATACTGATCATGATGCATTGCGTGAGGTTATTGCAGCCATCTGAATGTGACGTGGATTATATCACAACAATGATGACAAAGAACCAACGTAAATCTGAATAAAGTGCGATTTTACATCTTCTTTCGGTTCTTTCGGAAAAGTCACGTAGAATGAGAATAAAATAATAAATTGATAAAATAAAATAACACAATAATATTCTCACGACGTTTTATTCTCATTCTACGTGGTGACTTTACCGAAAGAACCAAAGAAGATGAATCCTTGCAGTCACGAAAGCTTTAAATCGAAATTGCGATTTTACACTCCATGCATGTCCACACAATGTAAGTAATATTTTCCCACAGAACATCAAGTAAAGGGTGAATTAGACGTGGGCTTTTTATTCATTCAGGGTCAGTACCAAGGAAGTTCGTGCCGCCTTCCCCATTTCGACATTGTGGCTACCACAAAGCATTCCAACATGAGCACTCCACTCAAACCCTCGCCTGGCCTAGAGCATTCCCTTTTCACGCCAACGGCTCTCCACTCAGCACTTCAAGAACCATCTCCGATATATCGTGCGAATTTCAAATAGCATGGCAGTGTGCTAGTGGAAACATGATTTGACAATGGTGGAATAGGGTCACAATAAAAACTCAACACTTTCGCCAACACTACCCTACACGGTTAATACACGTAGATAATGTGCAACGTTTTCGGCACTGACCATTATTTTCCTCTTTAGGGCGGTTCTAAAGACACTTGAGTTTGTGTTACTTGTGCCTGTGGACCATTGCTGAAGTTCCCTAATCCTGGCTGTGACTGTGCATGTGATTGAGTCAGGTTTGAGATAATGAAGGCTTGCTGGGCACTCAGAGCATCCCAAAGACCCACATTCTCCCAGCTCGTGAAAACAGTGGGAAAGCTTCTACCACCGGCATACTTACAGGTACCACATGTTTATATTGTTTGTACAAACGCATGACCGCGATAGTGCTGTTTCTACAATTTAGAAACACCAAACCCAAGGCTAAATTAAATTCACGTAATAAGTGAACTGTGAAAACAAGGCTGAAAAGTTGGATTCGTAAACATGAGCAAATTTTCAGAAAAATTGGAACATTTGAAGGGGTATAACTTGAAAACACAGCAGTATGTGTATAATAGGGGCAGCCGTGTAAAGTGGCCTTTGATCAACATGATTTTTAAAAATGATGAACAGCTGGATGAAGCGTTTAATAAAAAAGCTGATCTCGATCATGAAAAATAAGTATACTGATGTGCCTATAAACGTTTTCAGTGTCTTCTGCTAACTGTAACATGAATCAAAAACATCAAAACTGCCAAAGCAAATGGAAAAAATGCTTGAAAGTCCATTGTCCTGGACTAATGCATGCTGTTAATTATACCAAGATATAGAAAGGGGAAACATGGAGCTGAGAAAAAAGTAAGAGAAATCATGTTAACTGTTAAAATGGTTGCTGGCCGATGGATGAGACCGGTGATGGAATGGCAGGCAAAGGAGGAAATAGGTCGAGAAAATAATCTCTGTGGAGATGGAGCCATGATATTAGTTCATGTGCAGGATGGATGGTGACACTGAAAGATGGCGATGTGGGGAGGCCTTCATCTAACAGTGGGCAGAATACAGATGATATTTTACAATGAAGGAGTAGCTCTGGAATCTGTTTCTATCTGTTATTTCCTGTCTGCTGTCCCTCTGTCCTTCACCACTTTTCTGGTTCCTTGCCCTGTCGCTTGTTGTCCGAATAGGCATATGATAAAACGAGCGAGCAGTTTTGTGACAGACGCAACAAGATACACAACAGTGTGCACACAAATGTGCGCGTGGATGTGAGCAGCACGGCAGATCCAGAGGACAAAACTGAGTCGGACAGGTATGTGAGACCGCACCTCATACACTTGAATTTGAAATGCAGACATATATGTTATGATAAATTAACGTGGGGGGAGTGATGGCACTGGTTAACACACTAAGCGATTAACCCGGCGACTATAATTTCCGGGTCATGGCTAATATTTGGGGCAAATGATATCTGAACTGGTCTGAACCCACCCTCCTCACCCCTTTATTAACCTGCATTGACCAACGTGGTCAAGAATGGTCATTCAACCCCAAAAACTGACAGTGTGCATAGGCTTTAAATCCAGCAGAAATGGAAGGGTTGTCAATTATGATGATTACAGTACTGTCTTAAATAAACTAAATCTTTACCCATTGGTTCTTTCGGTAAAGTCACGTAGGTGGAAAAAATAATAGATCACAACATTTCGATCGCAACACAAGCAATCGTCATCAGGTGTGACAACCACGGCAAGAACAAACTGCTGAAGTAGGCGAGAGATCTGCCGTGGCACGAGGTTATATAGTAGGCCTCGGCAGTAGGGGGGAGAGAGAAGGGGGGGGAGGAGGCGGGGCAGAAAGTGGACCCCGCAGCAGCACCCAGGTCACTGGAGTAGAGATCGGAGAGAGATGCACAGAGAGAGGGAGAAAGACACACAGAGTCGAAAATAAAATCTGACATAGGCAGGTAGGATGGAAACATCACAGTCAGTTAAGACTTTAACGGGTTATGCAAGCACTGACGGTGAAGCAAAGCTGCAGTGAAGGTCTGTCAAATGTAGCCATCAAAATGCTTTGACTCGCTACAGAAGTGGGTCAGGCTGCATATGTAAGCAAGTACAGTCACAATCTATTTATCTACGACACGATTATCCATTAATTTGTTCATCTCGGGTTGTCTAAACCCGATCATCCGAATATCCGGGGTCGGGACCACGAATAAACAGAATTATTCGGCAAATTCTTCCCATTATCCGGGATTATCCGTAGTCATGCCCCACGGATAAACGAGTGAATCTGCAGTTGGGACCCAGAATATTTGGAACCAGGGTACCCGATTCCCCGTTTACCCTGGATAAATGGAGTTTGACTACTTTAAAAAAAAGTTTCATATTATTTTAGTAGACTCGTGGTTATTAAATGTATTGGCATTTGTATTACCCGTGGAATATAGCATTTTAAGTTATGGTAAACTCTTATTTAACCATGATGGTGAATAAACGATGCACGCTGCCTGTGATATGACGATTTGTTATGAAAGCCAGCTACATTTACTAAAACTAATTATTTGGTGACACTGCTGCTGCATTGGCAGTGATGTACAAGCACAATCAACAGCACGTAAGAAGGGCATTGCCTGAAACGCTGCTGATTTAGTACATTTACCAGTTTTTCCTACAACGGAAATTCCCACAACATACTGTATATTACACATCATCTATATTTTTGCATTTCAGTGAAGATTTTTGGTTGGCCCTGGTGAAATAGCACCTATTAGCCATCATATAAACATCAAACAAGTTCAGCGGCAATACTTTGTAACATTTCTCCATGAGCGTCAGTGAAATGTGACTAAACAATATTATTTAATTTCATTGAGTGTATATAAGTGTAGTGACATCGGGGATGTCACTGTACGGTGCCGGCCTGAGAGGGCCATGGCACGCGATGAACCGTCATCGCATAAACCCTGTGGGCAGGTGTAGTACCAAGCCCTAGCGGGGCTTGGTGAGCACTGGGATAGCGTGGGCAGCACGCACAGCGTGTGGTGGGGGCTCCCAGGAGGGGGAGCGGGAGAGTGTCAGCCCAAGGGCAGGGTTGCCCCGGGCCATGGCACTCTGGTCGACCCTGCAGACACGTGATCTAGAGTGTCCATAGAGAGGCCCCCAGGTGGGGGGACTAGGGGGTGATCACGTGTCCAGGGAGAGCTCTCGAGAGGGAGCTGGAAGGCTCCAGAAGGCGGGCGGGGCCAAGGGCGGAGCAGCCCCGACCGTAGGGGGATAAGGCGGGTCCCTGAGAGGGACCGGGATCGCTGCAATCTACAAGCTGGAAGCTCTACGTCTCACGCTGGAAGCTCTACAAGGCAGCCACGTCGCTGGGGACCCGAGTGAGGGCCCGACCCTTCGTAGCAGTAACTCCTATGTATAGAGTAGTTAGCTGGGTGGTCACCACCCTAGGCTGTATCTGGTGAAGGGGCAGTTACCCCTTTGTGTTACGTGTGTTGTGTAGAGAATATGCACGTGAAGACAGAACTTCAAATAAATGTGTTGCCTTTAAAAGGAACAACGTCTGCGACTCAGTTGGACTCGCTACATAAGCATTATTGTGCACATAAGGGGGGATGTACATCGACACTGTTGTTTGCTTCATGATTCCCGTGTGTATGATGCCCGTGTGTTTGTGGTACACATGGTGATCATGGTGTATGCTTGAACATATTTAATCGTCTGAATTTTTCTTGCAGGCTCAGGGATGTCAGGAAATTTGAACGATGTTACTTGTGTTTGTGTCACTCCAGAGGATTACATATTTCCAAGATGTAAACATTATTACATTCATTCTGAGACGTGGATATTATAATCGTGATATAGTTGGTTTAAATAAACACAAAATAAATCTTGACTTAAAGCTTTCGTGACTGCAGGAATTCATATTCTTTGGTTCTTTCGGTAAAGTCACGTAGATAGAACAATAAAATAATAAAAATGAAATAAAGTGAATAAAAAATAATAAAAATATTACGATGTTTTGATCGCAACACATGCAATCATCAGGAGAAAAAAGGGGGTAAAGCTGCTGAGGCAGGCTGCTTTAAAGGTTTGAAATGGGTGTAGCCCAAGGGTCATAAACGAAGTGGGCGGGGCTAGTGATGTTAAGGTGAGAGAGATTAGCATGTCAATGTAAGAGATTAGCATGTCAATGTAAACGGCGGCTGTGTTCATGTGAACCTGTTAATGTAAAATCAGAGAGTTGAAAATAACTGCTAACATCGGAAGGTAGGATGGAAACATCACAGCCAGTTATGACTTAAACTGGTTAATAACGTCCTTCAAATGATTGTTCAGTTTGTACCCATCTTCTCGGTTGAAATTGTCTGTGTCTATATGTCTGGATGGCTTCATAAATGAATATTTGTTGATAGCCACTGAGTTTGCAGAGTATCTTCATCTTGGAGAAATCAATTTCGTGTGAGCCCACCGCATTAAAACACGGTCCGAGACATGTCGCTTAGTTTCCCTAAGCAACATGTCTCAGACTGTGTTCGTGAACATAAGGCAGATCTGAAACACGGTAGGACCAATACCTCAGCCGTGGCTGATCATTGTTTTAATGCAGTGGGCTCACACGAAATTGATTTTTCCAAGATGAAGATACTTTGCAAACCCACTGGCTATCAACAAAGATTCGTTCATGAAGCCATCCAGATATATAGACACAGACACAATGTCAACCGAGAAGATGGGTACAAACTGTGCAATCATTGGAAGGGCGTTATTAACCAGTTAAAGTCATAACTGGCTGTGATGTTTCCATCCTACCGTTTGATTAGTTACTTTCGACTCTCTGATTTTACATTAACAGGTTCACACTAACACAGCCGCTGTTTACATTGACCTGGTAATATCTTACATTGACATGCTAATCTCTCTCACTTTACATCACTGGCCCCGCCCACTTCGTTTATAACCCTTGGGCTACACCCATTTCAAACCTTTAAAAACAGCCTGCCTCAGCAGCTTTACCCCCTTTTTTCCCCTGATGACGATTGCTTGTGTTGCGATCGAAACGTCGTGATATTTTTTATTATTTTTTATTCACTTTATTTTCATTTTTATTCTATCTACGTGACTTTACCGAAAGACCCAAAGAATACGCACAAAATAGACATCGTAATGAGCAAAGTGATACGTGTGTGGTGTGTTCTGTGCGTTGGTGTGGATGGCACATGCAGGGAAGGTGGCTTGTTCTACCTTCAGCTCAAAACGGAAGATGCACAGCCCGAGTGGGAGACCAGTTTCCTGTGATCGACTCAGCTGAGGTTGGCATCCATTACAGGGGCACAGCACCCGGCAGTGCACCGTGTTCGCTGCTGCTGCTGCTCGAGAGCACAGCATTTCTCTACATGTGTTCACACATTCGTCCCCATGTGCAGCTGAAGATGCAGTACCCGGGTGTTGCTGGCTGGCCCCTCTTCGAACACAAGTCGAGCACAGTACTCTTGCTACCCCCATTCCTTGATTATATTTAATTCGCTTCACGGTATTTTGCCCGTGTTATGACCTTTTTATGGAATATTTTCAATACTTATGTTATTGCATGTCCCACTTTATATTTTGTATCCTCAAGATTAAAAGATGCACTCCCCCCCCCCCCCCCCCGTATTTTAAAGCAGAGTATATTTCCAGTGTCTTAAAATCTGGAGATTGCAGTAGTATTGCAAT
Source organism: Petromyzon marinus (assembly GCF_048934315.1). Classification (NCBI taxonomy): domain Eukaryota; kingdom Metazoa; phylum Chordata; class Hyperoartia; order Petromyzontiformes; family Petromyzontidae; genus Petromyzon; species Petromyzon marinus. The sequence goes on from NC_133672.1 coordinate 17,882,288, forward strand.
GAAGACTACGTATTAAGCGCCTCATATCAAACATAGTCGTTATAACTTGATATTTAGAACCTGTTAAACTTGCAATAGTGGAACGACGTGTACTAATTAGTGAAGATTCCACTTATTACTCAAGGTTTACACATTTTCTCACGTGTTTTATACTCGGATGAGAAAATATGGATACGTTACTGAACATTCCAATTTCAGTCACTACAAAGACGTTTTTAATGGTTTTCCTTGCGTCGTCCAAGTTATGAACACTTTTACAATTTCAGTATTACTGTGCTGTATAGTACTTTATATTAATACGAAACAATATACACATTACAATAATTACATTACGAATAAACTTTAAATATTTCATTATATACTGCAATAGACCACTCTTTGCAATGGTACATTGTAGAATTTTCCAATTTAAATATTCAAGTTAATGTTGCACAACAGGTCCATTTTCTTGAATTGTGTCTCATGCTGTTTTGTAGGTACAGAATAAAAAGTAACCCGAGGCACTTGACACCCTAAATTGAAAATAGGTTGTCCTACTCATGCAGTCTGTAAGGAATTGCGATGTAACCCCGAGGGACATGACCGAGCACCGCACTTAGTTGAAGTTTAGCGAGCGCTATGACTGTCAAATATTGCACCGTCATCATTTCTTGTGCGCTCTGGAATACCACAATCACACAGGTAAAAGCACCTCGAATACATTACTGTATTAAGATGACAACAGTGCTCGAAGCAATACCTGTAACAATATATCCCCCACAGAAATTAGGTTGTCACGATCCGAGACCATGATTCAAATTAAGAACATTTGATGTTTGCATCCTTTGTACCATCTCGTTTGCACTATTTCTTGCTCTGCACAAACCATTTGCATATGAATTTTGATTTAAAGCTTTCGTGACACTACACTCCATAGCACCAACAATACAGTATTCTGTAACAAAAACAGTATTTTCTAGTGTAGGGATTGGAGCTCGGAGTTGATGGCAGGTTTTACTCGCGATTTCACGATTGCAACTGTAGGAGCGCTTTTACATTCATCCGCCAAAAATAGAAGCTTTGATTTAAAGCTTTCGTGAATGCAGTGATTCATATTCTTGGTTCTTTCGGTAAAGTCACGTTGAAGGGAAACAATTTTATTGTTTTATATATATTTTATTATTTTATTGTTTCCCTTCAACGTGACTTTACCGAAAGAACCAAGAATACATTTGCATATGGTTTGTGCATTTTATAAATGATCGACTCTTAAATGCACGCTTTAATGAATCCACCATGAACGCAAGGATGGCCTTTAATCAGTGACTGCATCATGAACAAGTCTCCCCTGTGTGCGGAAACTATCGTGTCCCCATGCCTTGAACGCTCGCTCGGCTAAACCGTGCCTCTGCTGAACTGCAATGGCCTAACCCAATATACCCGCAGGCATATATAGTTGACGTACATTTGGAATTTAGTGTGGATTAGACAACAGTATTGGTCTGTGTACATCAACCTAAAAGCGCCATGAAATGGTGAGATGAAAACTACAGTATTATAAGTGTTGTATTATTATGCAATTGGACGGTGTATTGTGTGGTTTTGTGATCATAGCGTACGTGTTAAACATAGCGCGCAACATTACATTCTATTAGACCTGAACTTTTGATAATTGAATCATGCTACAAGTGTTCAACGGTTTTGGGTTTTCAAGGCTTCGAAATGAAATACACGTCTGGAAAACAGTGCACAGCACATTGTTAAACAGGTAATGTAACAAAACGAGTCACGCGTTATTAAGAGTAATTATCACCTAATTAGTGTGCCGGCCTCATGGTTCAAATTAGCCAAGTGTAAAACATTAAGTGGAAGAAACATTGCAATCATTGTCCCTTGTTGCGAAAACTTGGCAGACTCGGTGAGGCGTCCCTGGATAAACAAGAACAACAATAATACAACTAAAACATTTTTTAAATTGAAGATCACGTGAACATATTTTTGATCAAGGTAAAAACAAACTACCTAAAAGTGGAATTGGTATGGGAAAGCGAATATGAAATTTCGAAACCAAAACTGCAAAAAAATGCAACCTAATGCTTAAATAACACTTCTATAGGGGATATCATTTGCTTATATATGACATAATTCACTCTAGTAACATGCTCTCCACGTCAGTTGAAATCCTATATTGCTGCTCGAAGAGGGCTCTCGGTAAGCTGTGAAGCTGCCCTCCCCTACTGCCACGACCCGCCACGAATACCGCAACCCACGTTTACTGGGGCCCCCTTTCACAACCCTGCCACGACCCTCGGCGTCAACTCCACCGTGTCAACGTAGGAAGGTGCGGGGCCTAAAGAGGAAACGGTGGGGCCTACGGAGCGAGCAAGGGTGTCGCTCAAAAACGAGGCGTGAAACTGCCGACTGGCTTAATGCTGGGTGCTTCAAAAAAAGATGTTAACACTTATTATGGGACTATCGTTTTTAATGGAAAGACAATGGATAATACACTGTAACATAATAAATGTATGTTAATAACTTCAAAGAGTCTCCATTTGTTCGCCATCATTGTCAACACAATCTTCTCCAGGTTATCTCCAGTGCGCGGAGGCACATTTCTTGCGGTATTGTTTGTAAATTCTCCAAAGTGTTAACATTTTATTGAAGCACGCTGTATATGGCGCTGTGTATCCCCGCGGGTTGTTCGACACCAGTTGAACGTTGATTCCACTAAAAACGAATGTACTCTTTGGTTCTTTCGGTAAAGTCACGTAGGTATAAAATAAATAAAATCACGGCGTTTCTGGCACAACACAAGCGTCCGTCATCAGGTGGGACAACCACGGCAAGAAACAATTGCTGAAGTGGGCTAAAGGGCTGCTGTGACAAGAGGCTATATAGGTAAGAGAGGGGGGAGGAGCCAGGGAGGAGAGATAGAGAGGGGGGGAGGAGCCAGGGAGGAGAGATATAAAGGGGGGGGAGGAGCCAGGGAGGAGAGATATAAAGGGGGGGGGAGGAGCCAGGGAGGAGAGATATAAAGGGGGGGGGAGGAGCCAGGGAGGAGAGATATAAAGGGGGGGGAGGAGCCAGGGAGGAGAGATATAAAGGGGGGGGAGGAGAGATATAAAGGGGGGGAGGAGCCAGGGAGGAGAGATATAAAGGGGGGGGAGGAGAGATATAAAGGGGGGGAGGAGCCAGGGAGGAGAGATATAAAGGGGGGGGAGGAGAGATATAAAGGGGGGGAGGAGCCAGGGAGGAGAGATATAAAGGGGGGGGAGGAGCCATGGAGGAGAGATATAAAGGGGGGGGGGAGGAGCCAGGGAGGAGAGATATAAAGGGGGGGGGAGGAGCCAGGGAGGAGAGATATAAAGGGGGGGGGGGAGCCAGGGAGGAAAGATATAAAGGGGGGGGGGAGGAGCCAGGGAGGAGAGATATAAAGGGGGGGGGGGGAGGAGCCAGGGAGGAGAGATATAAAGGGGGGGGGAGGAGCCAGGGAGGAGAGATATAAAGGGGGGGGGAGGAGCCAGGGAGGAGAGATATAAAGGGGGGGGGGAGCCAGGGAGGAAAGATATAAAGGGGGGGGGGGAGGAGCCAGGGAGGAGAGATATAAAGGGGGGGGGGGAGGAGCCAGGGAGGAGAGATATAAAGGGGGGGGGAGGAGCCAGGGAGGAGAGATATAAAGGGGGGGGGAGGAGCCAGGGAGGAAAGATATAAAGGGGGGGGGAGGAGCCAGGGAGGAGAGATATAAAGGGGGGGGAGGAGCCAGGGAGGAGAGATATAAAGGGGGGGGAGGAGCCAGGGAGGAGAGATATAAAGGGGGGGGGAGGAGCCAGGGAGGAGAGATATAAAGGGGGGGGAGGAGCCAGGGAGGAGAGATATAAAGGGGGGGGGGAGGAGCCAGGGAGGAGAGATATAAAGGGGGGGGGGAGGAGCCAGGGAGGAGAGATATAAAGGGGGGGGAGGAGCCAGGGAGGAGAGATATAAAGGGGGGGAGGAGCCAGGGAGGAGAGATATAAGGGGGGGGGGAGGAGCCAGGGAGGAGAGATATAAAGGGGGGGGAGGAGCCAGGGAGGAGAGATATAAAGGGGGGGGAGGAGCCAGGGAGGAGAGATATAAAGGGGGGGAGGAGCCAGGGAGGAGAGATATAAAGGGGGGGGGAGGAGCCAGGGAGGAGAGATATAAAGGGGGGGAGGAGCCAGGGAGGAGAGATATAAAGGGGGGGGAGGAGCCAGGGAGGAGAGATATAAAGGGGGGGGAGGAGCCAGAGAGATAGAGGGATTAGGAGCAAGGCAAAATGCCGGGGAGGGGGGGGGGAAAGTGAGCGGGGCTGGGGGTTGGAGTCTGATGAAACTGGAGATGCGGATATGAAGGCAACTCCATAAAGCAGTGAAGGTTTTACCTGGTTCATAACGTCCTTACAATGATTGCTCAATCTTCTCGATTGAAGTTATGTCTATGTTTATATATCTGGATGGCTTCCTAAACAAAGCTTTGATAGCAGCCCGAAGATTTGCAGAGTACCTTGGTCTCGGAAATAACAATATCATGAGAGCCCACAGCGTTATAGCAATGGTCAGCTACGGCAGAGGAATTAGTTCTGCCGTGTTTCAGATCTGACTTGTGCTCGCGAACACGGTCCGAGATATGTCGTTCCGTTTCCCCAATGTAACACCCACCACAGGTGCAACTTAGTTTATTGCTGTGGTTGTCCCACCTGATGACGGACGCTTGTGTTGCGCCCGAAACGTCGCGATTTAATTTATTTTCTACCTACTACGTGACTTTACCGAAAGAACCAAAGAGTATGGATCCCTGCAGTCAGGAAACACTTCAAATCTAGATTCCAAACGAACGTGTTAACCGTGTCTCGAACGCAACTTTTAACGTTTACCACCACAGCTCCGGCAAGACAATCAACGGTGATGTGGAAGCAGTGTAAATACATGGCACGGAGCCTCAACGAAACCAACAACGAACCGATTTGTGATTCTGATCGCGGCTCCATGCGCACGCGGCAACTAGCTGGCCACGCTCCCCAGAGTGAACAAACAGGTTCAGGCGGCATTCAGCCGGGCTCCGGTGCCCCCACAATCACTCAATGCACGTTCCGGGGCTCCACAATCACTCAATGCACGTTCCGGGGCTCCACAATCACTCAATGCACGTTCCGGGGCTCCACAATCACTCAATGGGCGCTCCGGTGCTCCCACAATCACTCAATGCACGCTCCAGGGCCCCTCAATCACTCAATGCACGCTCCGGGGCCCCTCAATCACTCAATGCACGCTCCGGGGCCCCACAAATCACTCAATGCACGCTCCGGGGCCCCTCAATCATACAATGCACGCTCCGGGGCCCCTCAATCACTCAATGCAAGCTCCGGGGCCCCACAAATCACTCAATGCACGCTCCGGGGCCCCTCAATCACACAATGCACGCTCCAGGGCCCCTCAATCACTCAATGCACGCTCCGGGGCCCCACAAATCACTCAATGCACGCTCCGGGGCCCCTCAATCACTCAATGCACGCTCCGGGGCCCCTCAATCACTCAATGCACGCTCCGGGGCCCCTCAATCACTCAATGCACGCTCCGGGGCCCCACAAATCACTCAATGCACGCTCCGGGGCCCCTCAATCACTCAATGCACGCTCCGGGGCCCCTCAATCACTCAATGCACGCTCCGGGGCCCCACAAATCACTCAATGCACGCTCCGGGGCCCCTCAATCATACAATGCACGCTCCGGGGCCCCTCAATCACTCAATGCACGCTCCGGGGCCCCACAAATCACTCAATGCACGCTCCGGGGCCCCTCAATCACACAATGCACGCTCCAGGGCCCCTCAATCACTCAATGCACGCTCCGGGGCCCCACAAATCACTCAATGCACGCTCCGGGGCCCCTCAATCACTCAATGCACGCTCCGGGGCCCCTCAATCACTCAATGCACGCTCCGGGGCCCCTCAATCACTCAATGCACGCTCCGGGGCCCCACAATCACTCAATGCAGGCTCCGGGGCCCCGCAAATCACTCAATGCAGGCTCCGGGGCCCCTCAATCACTCAATGCACGCTCCGGGGCCCCACAAATCACTCAATGCAGGCTCCGGGGCCCCACAAATCACTCAATGCAGGCTCCGGGGCCCCACAAATCACTCAATGCAGGCTCCGGGGCCCCACAATCACTCAATGCACGCTCCGGGGCCCCTGAATCACTCAATGCACGCTCCGGGGCCCCACAATCACTCAATGCACGCTCCGGGGCCCCTCAATCACTCAATGCTGGCTCCGGTGCCGCACAAATCACTCAATGCACGCTCCGGGGCCCCACAATCACTCAATGCACGCTCCGGGGCCCCACAACCACTCAATGCACGCTCCGGAGCCCCACAACCACTCAATGCACGCTCCGGGGCCCCTCAATCACTCAATGCAGGCTCCGGGGCCCCACAACCTCTCAATGCAGGCTCCGGGGCCCCACAACCACTCAATGCACGCTCCGGGGCCCCACAAATCACTCAATGCAGGCTCCGGGGCCCCGCAAATCACTCAATGCAGGCTCCGGGGCCCCTCAATCACTCAATGCACCTTCCAGGGCCCCACAAATCACTCAATGCAGGCTCCGGGGCCCCACAAATCACTCAATGCAGGCTCCGGGGCCCCACAAATCACTGAATGCAGGCTCCCGGGCCCTACAATCACTCAATGCACGCTCCGGGGCCCCTGAATCACTCAATGCACGCTCCGGGGCCCCTCAATCACTCAATGCAGGCTCCGGGGCCCCACAAATCACTCAATGCACGCTCCGGGGCCCCACAATCACTCAATGCAGGCTCCGGGGCCCCACAACCACTCAATGCACGCTCCGGAGCCTCACAACCACTCAATGCACGCTCCGGGGCCCCTCAATCACTCAATGCAGGCTCCGGGACCCCACAACCACTCAATGCAGGCTCCGGGGCTCCACAACCACTCAATGCACGCTCCGGGGCCCCACAATCACTCAATGCACGCTCCGCGGCCCCTCAATCACTCAATGCAGGCTCCGGGGCCCCACAAATCACTCAACGCACGCTCCGGGGCCCCTCAATCACTCAATGCACGATCCGGGGCCCCACAACCACTCAATGCACGCTCCGGGGCCCCTCAATCACTCAACGCACGCTCCGGGGCCCCTCAATCACTCAATGCACGCTCCGGGGCCCCACAAATCACTCAATGCAAGCTCCGGGGCCCCTCAATCACTCAATGCACGCTCCGGGGCCCCACAACCACTCAATGTAGGCTCCAGGGCCCCACAAATCACTCAATGCAGGCTCCGGGGCCCCACAAATCACTCAACGCACGTTCCGGGGCCTGTCGCTGCCCGCGACTCGAATGGAGTTGGACGTGGAGGCGGTGGCGCGGCGATTGTGTCGCGCGCAGCTGCTGCTGCTCTGCCTGACGCAGACGACGGCGATGTTCGCCCACTTCGTCAGCTCCTTCTACCTCCCGCTGCTGCGTTGGCGCCTGCGGTGCGTGCGAGCGCGGAGGCGGCTGCTGCTGCGCGCCGAGGCGCGGGCGCGCCGTGACGCCGTGCGGGTCGCCCTGGGGCCCGGGGAGGACGCCGCGGGGCCCGGGTGGGACGAGGCGGCGGCGGCGGCGGGGAGAAGCAGCAGCAGCAGCAGGAGGAGGGAGGGGGTAGCCGGGAACGGACCGCGGTCGCGGCTTGGCCGGAGGCGAGGCCAGGAGGCGGAGCGGAGACGGGGGCGAGGGGCGTCCGGCGTGGCCCGCGGGACTCCGGGCGGGCCCGGCACGGCGGGACTGGAATGGGCCGGGACTGGGGCCAGAAGCCGGGGCGGGGTTCGCGCGGCCCGGGAGCCGCAGGAGTCCCAGGACGGGGCCGCCTCGCTCCTCGACGCCCGCGGAGTGGCGCAATAACGAAGCTCGGCGCTGGAGCTGAGCTGGGAGCCCCATTCAGCTGGGGCTGAGCTGGGAGCCCCATTCAGCTGGGGCTGAGCTGGGCTCCCAGTTCAGCTGGGGCTGAGCTGGGAGCCCAGTTCAGCTGGAGCTGAGCTGGGAGCCCAGTTCAGCTGGGAGAGGTGGACCCAGTGGGGGGCGAGGGGGGACTCGGACTCAGAGCTGCCTGGCGTGAGCCAAAGATCTGAGGCGATGCAACACAGCCTCACGGCTTCTCTGTTAGCGGCGCTTGTCGCGATGCGTCGACTGAGTTCGCAGTGAAGCAGAGGTCCATGTGGCCGTGCTCTGGAGGCGCTGGCTCCAGTGCCCGCCAGCAATGTGGAGTGTCCATCACCGCTACAGAGCTGCCAGCTCAGATGACCTCTGAGCTTGTTTTTTTAACACGGTTTTACGTCTGAATGTTTTATACAAACTTGCGATTAAATTATTTGTTGGTTAGAGGGACGTAAGATCTTGGCTTCAGAAAATAAACGTTTACTGTACATACTTTTGGTAGACGAAGCGTATGTAGGTGTTTTATTCTCTCATGAAGACACCGACGTGAAGAGAAATCGGCATGAGATTAAATGCAGAACCCAGAGCAAGTAAAACGAGCAAAGCTCATGCAGAGTCGATTACCTTTACAAATTACTAATGTCTTAACGTGCTGTACTCAGTGACATTCCTAACATCTGCCATAGTGAATGTCGTGTATACTCAAAACAGAGCAGTTTTAATTGTTTGTTACATTCCCAAAACCTACCTTCTAATGTCTTGACCTCACCACCCATCATCACCATTGCTTACGCAGTACATCTCACGTCTATCCACGTGGCGGACCTACCAGTGGCAACCCGTGACAGCCGTCCCCTTTGCGGCCCAACGTGAAAGCATCGCCATCCTGCAAGTGGCAAATGTCCTCGGCGTACACAGCCACACCACAACACACTCGAGTGTCCAGTCCAGCACAGTCCCAATGTGTACCAGCGTCACCTCGTCACACTGGCGCACCTCACCTCGCAATCCACTCGCGTGACGCACCCCGCAACTTGGCCACGTGCTCGCTCTGCCTCCCACATCCGACTACCGGTGTGGACCCGACGCGTTCATGTGATTCTGCTGCGCACGTGTTTGTGGCTGTGCTGCCAAGCTCTGTCTTGGAACGCGTTTCACCTGAAGAATTTCCCAGGACGCTAAGCGAGATGTCTGACATCACCAATGGTACTGAATTCTGCTCTGGCACATGGACTGTTAACTCTGTAGCAGGGTGTGAGCGAAAGTGTAACTTCATACGTAGTTATGTTGTTATCCGCTTTCACAGACCGTTCTCCAACATCTGGGCGAGAACCTAACTTAACATTCCTGTGCATACAACTATGTTTAAGCAAAGATTTTAAACACTGTGGTTCCCGACCACCACCCCAAGCCTCACCTAGATGTCTGCCTGTGTGCGTTACTGGGGCCATAAACTGGGTTGTGAGGTCCAGGAGAATCGCGCAGCCGGGCATCTGGAGGCTGAGGGACAACCACGTTTCTATACGAGCACACCAGAACGTCTGTTAAAAGTTTGCTTTCTACACAGTGGACATCGGTGTAAAAAAAATCACCATTTGCAATAAAATGTACACATTTCTCTATATCGTCGTGAGTTTATCACAAATTATCCACGGCTTGCTACATACGTGCTTTGGTGGGGTACATGTTTGTAGGGGTGCATGTGCACCCCTATATCAGACCACTGCCTGAGGGTCTTGCCCACACTGTGATGGAGGTTAATTGACCCTACTTCACCAAGCCTGTTGGTAAAATGGTGGGGGTGCAGTAATACATTTGTATTCTGTTAAATGTTGACCTTTACGACCGCACTACTGCTAGTGTAAACGAATTTCTCTAAGAAAGGAGAAATGTAATTTTGCTGATCTTCAAAATAAATACTTTATTGCCAAATGTATGCATCAGCCTCTTGTAGCCACAGCAATGTCCTCACTCGCACACATTGCGTGGTATACCGCAGTGGTCAACACAGCAGTCAGCAATGTATGAATGAAATCCGGTCCAAAACAAGATCAGGACTTTCTGCAATCTTGTGAACAAAGCACTCGTGCTCTGCTCACATCTTCCCACTGCCATTCCGGAACGGTGGGGGCAGGTAGGGGGAAGCTGCATCGGTTCTCGGTGTGGACCAGAAGCAGAGTTCAACATCGGTTCTGGGTTTGTTGTAGTACCAGAGTTCAACACAGGTTCGGGGTTTGGTGTAGCACCAGAGTTCAACACAGGTTCTGGGTTTGGCGTAGTAGCAGAGTTCAACATCGGTTCTGGGTTTGGTCTAGGAGCCGAGTTCAACACCGGTTCGGGGTTTGGTGCAGTAATCAAGCTTTTTTTTAAATTCCACACTTTTATTGAACTTTCCATGTCTTTTCTATCCATTGATATCTTTGACGTTTAATATCTTCGGATCTACGAAGCCTAACGAGCTACAATATTATACACAGACTAGTCATCTCGCGTGACAGTTAAAGATTTAATTATTTAAAAAACGGCTCCAGGTCCCACCGATACTGTGCCTATTCGTGTTTTGTATTAATTGATCCTAATGGCGGTACCCCGGGGTACCAAATAATACAAAATGACCGAGGCAATAATATTTTAATTTCTGGTACACTACAATAGTTCCAGGGGTGTACTTAACTCCGCGACTGGGGTACCAATCAATCCGAAATCAGTGCCACTCCGCGATGTCGAAACGCAGCGAGGACGATTGCGCTGAAACCCTGAACGCTCGTACGCACCGTGGTGGTGCATCGTGTACAGCTGGTCGAGATGAGTCGATTGCCGCATCGCCGACCATCAACAGACTAAAAATGACTGCATCACGGACATTATGCGGGAGCCATAAGGTTAAATTGTTATAATGAACACTCACACATTCCAACCCCCACCCTCCACCCCATATCAAATCATGAATGGTCGCGCCCAACTACGAGGGGGGACATCTCGTCCAATCCGAGTGGCTGTTGCTGGGCAGCCTCTGTCCAATGAAAGGCCGCTTACATCGCCGCTTGTCAAGGCGCCGGAGCGGCCGCTGTTGTTCAATAGCGCGAGACCAACAATTACAACAATAATAATTAGTACTATTGCTAAAATAATGACATTGTAATAAATATAATTATAATTTGCTTTGTCACGCCCGTTCCGACGCGCTGAGGGCAACATGGTTACGCTAAAGTTGAGTGAGCAGGTTCGAACCGTGATTATGATTTAGAATGTTATCGCTATTGAAATTGTCAAAATAAATGTTCTAATTATGATTGTTGATGTAAATAATTGAAATATAAGTGCTAAATCTGTGCATGTTGAAGACTGTGTCGTGATATGCACCGTTGTGCATATGCGCACATTATACCATTGCAGTCTATATGTCTTACCGTCTTTCGTACAGTACTTAATGATTGAAATTACGACAATTAAATGCGTAATACGTATCGTGTTTTACTTTATAATCAGGGGGATCGTTATTCTAATTGTAATGTAGTGAGTCCAACTGAGTCGCAGACGTTGTCTTGGGAGCAACACTATTCAGTAACTCAACATAACACAACCCACACTTGGGTGTTGAATGCCCATCTAGCCACGCTACGGTAGAACTAGACACGGTTCGCTATCCCGGACCACAAGCTGGGTCCCGGACCGCGTGGCTAGAGGCTTCCTTTACACAACGTCGATCTTCATCACCAGCAACACGAAGAACCCCGAGCCCCTCACGGGGCCCCCGTTATATCGGCCTGGGCTGGGGCTGGCTCCGCCCCTCGCCCCGCCCACCTTCTAAATCTCTCGAGCTCTTTCCCGAAGGCTCCCCGAGAGCTCTTTTATACCACGTGACCGCCCAGCGGCCCCCGACTACCGGTGCCCCCCCCTCCAATATCATCCGGTCACGTGCCGGCAGGTCAACCAGCGTATCATGCCCCAATGAAAACCCTGGCTGGCTGACACTCCCTCTCGCTCCCTCACCGGAGCAGTGTCCATGGTCCTTCCGCGCTGACTAGTGATCACCCAAGCCCCGCTAGGGCTGGTACTACGCCCAGTAAGCGGGCTACATGTAATATTAAAACATTATTCACCGTGGCTTCGTAAGCCCGGCACCACACAGTGACAATCACAGTCACTACATCACCCCCCTCCGTAGCTTCCAGCTGTCCCGGCTGCCAACTCCCCCACAAGTAAGCAACCAACGTACAATTGTACAGAACAACAAGCAAGTGTGCTCCAACAATAACAGAACAATGCAATAAATTACCCAAACCCAACTTTACAATATATACACCGAGAGAGAAAAAAAATGAACAACCCAACAATCGCGTCGTACAAGATCCCCACAACCAACATCTCCCACCCACAACGTGTAACAGCGCCCATGAGCTTGATGGCGAGCAGGATCAGCCAAACACTCGCCACGACTCATGCAAGCGCGACAACCCATGAGGGTGTGGGAGTGTGAAATGCGCGGGGATCACACGAATCGAGTACTTGAACGAGTCGGTGACGCCGGTCCTCCAGGCGGGTTGGGCTCGACCGCCCTGGAAGGGCCGGGGGGAACAAGAAATCGACTCGACGAAGCCGGCTCCTCACGAAGAGCAGTCGGCCGGGTCGTTGGGCCCTTCATGTCCGGAGCACGCGAGGCCGACACGAGCGGCCGCGTGCGAGGCATCAGTTGCGCGGCGCCTGGGGGGCGGAACAGAAACACTCTCCTGAGGACCTGCGTCGGCAGACGCACGCCTCAGCTTGTCGGGCACACCCGACACTCGGCCCCTGCGCTATGGAGATGAAACAAACTCACACGGCGTGATAAAGGGCTAAAGACGAGAGGGGTGTACAAACCAGCTCCGCTTACCAAACCGAATCTCGACACGCTGCGGACACACGACTCAAACCACATCAACCGTCCCCCTCCATGGTTGCAGCAATTTGGGAGATGTGCCCATTGGCACCTGCTGACAGAGCAACCAGGCCCTGTCCCCCGGCGACCAATCGCACAGGGAAACACGGGCGCCTTTGAGCCACTCGTTGACCAACTGTTTGGCCCAAGAGTTAACATTGGCAGGTTCCCGCGCCTCGGAAAGTTTGCCGAGCGTGAACTGAATTGAATCAGAAATTTTGGACACCTTCGGGGTGGGCGCGGCTTGCAACTGCACATTGATGGGAGGATCATACTCCCTCCCATACATCAAAGAGAAGGGAGAGTAGCCGGTGGACGCGTGAGGGATCATCCTATAACCGTCGAGAACCACAGGAATATGAAAATCCCAATCGACCTGTGACTCACTGACCAAGTGACTCAACATGGAGGTCAGAGTCCGGTGTAGGCGTTCGACCATGCCATCTGTTTGCGGGTGGTACGGTGACGTGCGTACCTTTTTCATCCCCAGCAAATCGCACACCTCATGCAGCAGCTTGGACGAATTTTTTTTGCCTTGATCCGTCAAGAGGCGCTCGGGGGCACCTTTATCCAGAACATAGCCATTGAGGAATGCCTCGGTAATAGTCACCACCAATTGATTCGGGAGCGGCCAGGCCATAGGCCAGCATGAGAAATACTCAACGCCCACAAGCAAGTACCTATTTCCACGCGCGGAAGCAGGAAACGGCCCGAGAATATTAAGGGCAACAATTTAATTTACACACGACACCTGGATGGATTGAAGCGGAGGGCAACACAATCTCGCTGGCGGCTTCCGAACAGCACATTGCACGCAGCCCTTAGGCAGATCCTCGACGTTGGAGGCCATGGCCGGCCAATAAAAATCCAGTTTAAGAACGGCCAGTGTCTTTTGCACTCCGAGATGCAACAACAATTTATGCACAGCCCAAACAACCTCGCCACGCAGGGCGGTAGGGACAACAACAGCATAACGGCGCAATCCTCCATCCCAGTACATGAGCAGGCCACCCCGCAGGACGAACGAGGTGACACCCCGCGGAGCCGTGCCATCGGCGGTCTCCTTGACACGCCAGCGCAACTTAAGGAGGGACGCGTCCTCCGCCTGCCAGCGTCCCCACACCTCCTAGTCCAACCCCAAAATCGCATCCCGTGCAGCAGAGACGTCGCCCGTCCCTGCCATCGTGTCCGTGGCGGACGCAAAGAGAGGGGAAGGGGAGATCGAGCCGGCCGGTCGACAACAACCCGAACCCAAAAAACAATCACACTCCCCGCCCGCTGGCAATCGCGATAGGGCATCGGTGTTCGTATGGTGAAAACTCTTACGATAGGTGACATTGAACGAAAAATCCTGCAGGATTTCGAGCCAGCATGACAATTGACCGGAGGGCTGATCCACACGTAGCGTGTACTGGAGTGCCGCATGATCGGAGCGCACCTCGAAATGTCGCCCGTACAAGTACGGCCGATATTGTTGCACAAAAATCACAATGGCCAATAGCTCCCGGCGCGTTACGCATTACCGCTGCTCGGCTGGAGGCCACGTGCTCCACGCCATTTACGACTTGGGATAACACCACACCAATGCCGGTACTACTGGCGTCCGTGTCCAAAACGAATGGCAACGAAAAGTCGGGATAACGCAGGGGAGGGGCATTAACCAGCCCATCACGAATAGAGTGGAACGCAGCTTCCTCCTCCTCCCCCCAATGAAATGTTTGGCCCTTAGCTGTCAAGGCGTGGAGAGTTTTTGGTATAGATGCGAAGCCCACGACAAATCAGTGATAATAAGAGACAAAGCCGATAAAACTGCACACCTCGCTGGCCGAGGTGGGGGTCGGCCATGTCCGAACGCAAGTAGTTTTCTCCGGGTCCGTTGTGATTCCCGATTCGCTGACTCTATGGCCCAATTATCGAACAGATTTTTGGAGTAGGTGACATTTTCGGGGCTTGAATATCAGGTCGGCCACACGCATCTTAACGAAAACAGCCCGCAGGCGATCCAAATGCTCATCGAACGTGCGACCGAAAACAATGATGTCGTCCAAGCAGATTAGGCATGAATCCCACTGGAGGGCCACCAAAACCAATTCCATCAAACGCTGAAAGGTGGCCGGCGCGGAGTGGAGCCCCATCGGAAGCCGGTTAAACTCGAACAGCCCCTGTGGTGTTCGAAAAGCCGTCTTGGGCCATGAGGCCTCGTCAAGCGGCAACTGCCAAAAGTCCGACAGAAGCACTGGGTGGGTTTCTGTGTGATGCCGGCTTTACTATAGCACGGCGTGCAATGCACCGTCATCGCATACACCCCATAGATGGGTGTAGTACCAGCCCTAGCGGGGCTTGGTGAGCGCTGGGATAGCACGGACACCGCGCATGGCGTATAGTGCGGGCTCCCACAAGGGGGAGAGGGAGAGTGTCAGCCCAGGGACCGAGTGGCCCCAGGCCATGGCACTCTAGTTGACCATGTAGACACGTGATCCGTAGTGTTCACAGAGAGGGCCCCAGATGGGGGGGCTAGGGGGTGATCACGTGTCCGGGGAGAGCTCTCGACAGGGATCAAGAGGGAGCTAGAAGGCTCGAGAAGGTGGGCGGGGCCTGGGCGGAGCCAGCCCTGACCCGAGAGGATATAAGGTGGGCCCCTGAGAGGGACCGGGGTCACTTCGTTCTACAAGCTTAAAGCTCCACGTCCTACAAGCTGGAAGCTCTACAAGGCATCAACACGTGGCCGGGACCCGAGTGAGGGTCCGACCCTTCGTAGCTGTAAATCTCGTTAAGGGGCAGTTACCCCTTTGTGTGTTACGTGTTGATATAATAAATGTTTTGCCTCTAAAGAATAACGTCTGCGACTCAGTTGCACTCACTACATTTGTACTACTACTCTTGGGTTTTCTATAACCGGTGGAGCGGACTGCTGCTCATCTGCCACCCACTAACCCTGCTCTTTATGTTTACCCCATCGTCACTCAACCCATCAAACTCGCTGTCACCTCATCCATCACACACAACACGCCCCTATACTTTCTCAAACAGTGGCACCTCCCAGATTCTGTTAATTAGTTTCCTCCATTCTGCAATATTTCAGAATTTCATGATATTGTTCGTTTCACAAGGGGGAATATAGCAATGGATGTTTGTCTACTTCTCATCAGCCATTCTATCCACTGCTGTATCAAAAGCACCCTCATGCAAACGAGCTGATTTCATCACTCCTCTGGACATGCTCTCAGGCATATTATCTTCTTTAGCTGCTATTCTGTCATTTGTCTCAAGCACCGGCTACGATTTATTATTGTAACGTGGTCTTCCCAATTTCTATCAGTGAATGTGACCTGTTACATGGACTTGGAGAATTTACTACTCTCATTTTTTTATTGTTGTCTAATTTTCCATGATACATTTCTGAATTGTAAATCTGATGCATATATTTATAACTTATAATTGGTTTGTTCATACATTTAAACTATTGAAATGTGTGTTCTGTTCAAAATTTGCGAATGAAAAAATACTGTTCACGGCAATTCAAATGTATTGTTATATCTACTCTCTGCAAATTGTTCAGTGTCTTTAAGGCACCACGTTGTAAAGCATATTTCAAAACACAGATCCGGGTTAAATGCGAGGCTGCTGTATTTTGTGATAAGGTAGCGTTTGGGGTAGGCAGTAGCTCAGTGGTTTTTGGTCATGACTGACAATGGTGGTGAGTGATGCTACATTTTTTTTTACCAGTTAAAGCCCAGTGGGAGAACACACAAACTCGATGTAAGCTTTCACGACCAATATCATCCATAATACAGATGTTTTTTAGTCAGATTGCGTAAATAGATATACAGGCGTCAGGGTCGGGATCGAGCCCATGACCTGTATGTCAGGCGAGGGAGTTAACATCTCACCACTGTAGCACCCAGGTCCTGGATCCCCCACCCCTTCCTCATCAATCCCCCGACTGACACAGCATGAAGAGGTCTTCATCCAGCAGTGGATTAACAAATAGATGTAAAAAAGAGTAATGCGATGTGTTTTTATGATTTGTGATCACTGCCAACATCATTTAAAGGTTTACAGTGCAATATTTGCCAAAGGAAAATTCTTCATAAATGGACTCCTCTGTTATTACATTTCAAGCTAACATTTCTAAAATGTAGAAGTGTTTTAACAATAGCTTGGTCATGTAATTTCCACTGCCAGATCAAAGCAATCGCTGCAGACGATTGCCATGTGACGCTCTTAACATAGATACACTTTCTCTGAATACAAGTCAGTCAAACTCATACTACTGCCATTTGTCTCTCATTTGGAAAATATTCATTGTTTAAATATTCAAAAAGTCTAAATGAGTTAACAATGATATTGACTTGTTTTTGATATGGCGCCTTATACAGCGTTTCTCGAGCACTATAATGTTCTTATGAAGCAGCGTTGCCGAACATAATGACCAAGTTACTTCTGACTGTACTCAGACTACAGCGAATAAGAGAAAAAAAACCATAAAATATGATGAGAGCTACAAACTTAATAATTATTTTAATTAATGCTCATATTGCCAAAATTACTTCCTATTAATGTGGCTTTGGCTTGATGTTTGTGAGGACTAAAATCCCTAGCATTCGCTCCTTTGGTCGACCACACTTATTTTCAACACCTCACGCAAAAAATTTGAAAACGGGGGAATAAAAAAAATACGTTCTACGCATTATTTTTTTTTGCATTGTTGGCCGCACGAACACGCCCACACACTTCCACTCCCCTCGTGGATGGGTTGTGGAGGAGTGGTGGTGGCCTCTCAAATCGACTATAAATTGTCACCTCTCCGAGACTGCCGCACCCTGCACTCCCTCGTTTCAGATTCGTGCCTCGGAGCTCATCAGCATGGGGCATCTCTGGCTGTCTCCCCTCGTTGTCCTGGCCGCCCTGGCGTGTGCTATCAGTACGCATCGCGGTCCTTGTTCTCGTAATGAGGTTGAATGTTCGTTGGCAATGCGTCAACCGTGGTTGTGTACATAGTCAGCCCTTTTTGTTAATAAGCATTACTGGATCGGGGAGTCGTGGGTGTTATTTTTTATCATGCTTACTCGCGCTGGTTAGGGAAGGTAGATAGCACAGACGTGCGAGAATAGTATTGTACAACTTTGACGCGGGCGTGTTTGTCTTTGAGATGAATTGATATGGGCGTTGTAAGGCGACAATGAGATGAACGGGTCGCGTGAACTGGCTTACATCTGTAGCAGTAACCTCAATGAAGGTTCCACGCTGTCAAAACAGGAGACACACAAACCCTTTTCGATGTGTTTTTCTGGTTGTACCACGTGTTCTGTTTGGCATGATGTCGGACATTTCGCTACACATGCTGGGAGCTTCTTCACTTCCTGAATTGGTATGCACGTGGAGCGAAACGTCGGACATCAAGCCGACGAGCATGCGGTACAACCCAAAAGGACATTGGGGAGCTATATAGCACAACCGAGGAAACTTAAACAGTGACAATGACGCTAATTGTAGGTGTCAGATAATGAGGCCAATTCCTTCATGTGACAGAATACTTTACTACATGTTTTTATTTTATACTTTACTACATGTTTTTATTTTATACTTTACTACATGTTTTTATTTTACGATTCTGCCTCCCTTTAGCTGCGCACGGCTTTCTGGAATCGCCTGACACCGATGTTGAGGATTCGCTTGGAAACGTTGGTGACTTGGTAAGTGAGTTATTGTGCCACTTGTCTACAAATTGTTGCCATATTTGCACTCCCAAAGCGCACGCTTCACTAAGGAACGTGATATCGTCTTGTTTAGAATAAAAAAAACAGTTGTGCAAGAAGCACGTGCCAGGACCACTCAGCCCGGGTGCACATCGGAGTGATTGGTTGCGCAACTGAATCGCGTATCCTGAATGTGGACGTCTGGAACCAACTGCGAGCAAATTTTGATTTAAAGCTTTCGTGACTGCAGTAATTCATATTCTTAGTTCTTTCGGTAAAGTCACGTTGAAGGGAAACAATAAAATATATATAAAACAATAAAATTGTTTTATATATATTTTATTATTTTATTGTTTCCCTTCAACGTGACTTTACCGAAAGAACTAAGAATATCAACTGCGAGCAGTTGCACATCCGGTTGCTTAAGATAAAGATCGATCATTTGTAGCAGACATTTGATCACGTGCTGCACGTAAGTGAACGATGGTTGTTGCAATCCTGAGTACGCTGTTTCACTCCCCTTGTCGTGACACTGTTCACTCAGATTTGAAGAAAGCAGGGGCAGGCGATGACTAAGTTGTGCGATTGCGAGAGCAATTGGGTTGTGTGTATATGTATTGAACTTTTTTCCGTCGTACGTTGCCAACTGTACTAATCAAAGCTTTTGCGCAAATTATCTCAGGTCTAAGTTATGTGTTTGAAATGCAGCAGCCACCAACACATTTAATCAGGCTCCTAAGTGCAGAGCCTTGGTGGTTATACCCTCGTAACTACGAATAACTGCACAAAACAACACTTGGGCTTTCCAGCTCTCTGCCCAAAATCTGTCAGTTCCATTGCCATGTGATGCACCTGCTGTTGTATATGATACAAAATGAATATTTAATACGCTTAGCCATCGTATTACATCAACAAACTTGTCATATGTGCTATGTAATTATGCCATCGACTTATTGAAGTATCTGCAAAACTATATATACCATATCTCACAAGTGAAGTGTGCTGATTTGAGTGCCCACAAAGACTAAGATTCCCTCTACTTTCACAGCACCTCCACCGTTCACCCATACAGACCGCTATGGTTATTTGTATAGTTATTTAATTGTACACGTACAGCCCTTTGTCAGTTCGCTGCGAGATGAGTGCCTCTCCACGCCACACAGGTTCGTCGGGGTCTTCTTCTTTCGTATGCGGCGGGGTGACTTTTGCAATGTTATTTCTTGGATATGGATGTTATTGAGCTGTTTAAAAGCCTCCACGGAGGCTTGGTGGTTGTTGGTGATATTGCTTGTGAATCGGCAGTGCTGGGGGCAGTGTTGGATCAGATGCAACAATATATATTAGGTGGCATTTCGAGCATTTACCCTTCTCCATAGCAGAGAGTGCATGGCGTTTTTGTTCAATAATGCTGCCAACGCAATCATAAATTTTTTGTTGTTTATTTGAACTCGAACCCATTTCCATGATCATTACAGCCACGTCAATCATTGCCGTCCATTTCAGCCACATAACCCGGTGATGCTAGCTAGGATGGTGTCTCGGGCAATGCCGCACTTGACTCAATGAACACCAATCAGAGCTGCCAGGTGCACACACCCACACTCACCCCGACCTTCATTTACGTCACGTAAAAATATCTTAAAATCACCACTTGGAAATTGGCACGAATAATATTAGTGCATGGTCACTGCACTATGAACCTGGTGATCTGAGTTAGATTCATGGTCCTGGCTAACATCAGTGGTAAGTGATATCTGGAACTGGTCCTGGGCAGCCCACGGCCTCTTCATTGACCAACGTGGGGAAGTATAATCAACCCGCCATGACTAATACGATGTAAATAAGCCTTCATCCAAAAGTGGGGCTGCTATTGTTGAATGGTGGCTGTTAAATTATTGTTGTTGGTACAGTCTGTTCTCCTACAACGCGGTAGTAGTTGCGTTCCTGAAGAACACCGCGTTATGGAAAATCGCGTGATAACAAATAATATTAGAGTAAAGCACAGTCCGCGATGCATATGCAGGCCGAACAAAGACTGGGTAGCATCTAGAAGCATCCAGCAGCATCCCGCCTTGTGCGATGCTACGTCAAGGCAGCCGTACAACGGCTCATTCATGCTCATGCGACATAGTTCTGTTCACTTAATCGCGTTATATCCAATTCGTATCCGCGTTATATATTTAAAAAAAATGTTCCCTCATACATTCATCACGTTATATCCAATTTGCATTAGGAAAACTCGCAGCGCTTTCAAACACACTGCATTACTTTCATACACAGAGCAGACACGGGCAACGGACATTAAGTACAGATGGATGAACAGGTTTTTTAATTTCATATATAAATTATTTTGCATATGCAGTAGTATTTGTAGAATAGATCTTAGGCACTGTGGTGGACTACATAACTGTCCCATTTCTAAACCGTGGTGCGTGTTTTCTCGCTCAGGACCAGTGCGCATTGTGCCAGACCACAATGGAAGTTGCCGTGGACCTTCTGAAGATTCGCAAGGTTGGAATGCACTTTCACAATCACACAGAAATAAACATACACACGCACAAATGTGCTCACTACTCAATTATACAGACTCAACGCCCGATTCATATGTTTGAATATTGGCAATAAGTTCGTTATGAACAGGATATGGCAACAAAAACTTCCCCCACTATGGATTGCACCAGGAGGAAAGCCAAGGAGCAAAGGCTCTCCGATGTGTTTATGGGCTGTCCCGCATGTTGTTTAGCGTGATATCCTGAAGATGGATTCAGGCTTAGTAACCACTGGAAAGATGTGTTAAATCATTTCTGTTCTTAATTAATTGTAATTTTACGATGACCTTCAGACCGCAGCTCTTTCGCCAGCATTGCCTCTTAATACCTCTCACACCACGGTTAATGGTATGGTTTACAACATGGAGTATACTAGGGCTTCGCAGCTGTCTCTCTCCCCCTCCTCTGTTCCGACCATGGACGAACTCGTCCGTCTGAACGGGGCCCGTAGCTATCCGTGGTACGGAAATTTGAGGGTAAGAATCCACCCATTTTTTCGCCATATAGCATTGTGATATATAACGACTTATGGTTGGTAGCTTAGCTGATTGGAGAATATAGAGTTTATTGATAACATGAAGGTAATTTATATTTTAGTTTTTATTGGTTCACTATATAGTACTGTGAATAGCTCAGATGTGTAGTCATTTCTGTGACCAGTCACTAGCAAATCACCCAGTTATTTCAATGCTAAATTCGCCTAGTTATTTCAATGCTAAATTCTCCTGTTTGATTTGTACTAAGTGCCTCGGTGAATGTGTATGCTCTGACTTCAACGTAACTATTTCTGTAGCAGTTACAAGCGAATCACTCAGCCATTTCAATGCTAAATTTTATGCTAATCCCATTGTCAAGGGGTGCCTCTGCGGATGTGTATGCCTTAACTTAGCTATTTCAATGCTAAATTCTATGCTAATTCCTTTTAACAATGGGTGCCTCTGCGGATGTGTATGCTTTAACTTTTAACATAGCTATTTCTGTGACCAGTCACAAGCTAATCATTCAGCCATTTCAATGCTAAATTTTATGCTAATTCCTTCGTCAAGGCTCTTTGTTCCTCTCACACAGCTTAAAAGCCGTGATCTGAACGTGGCTCTCTCACTCCAGCGCTGTCCTACCAGACAGTCTCGCTCCCTTCACCTGATGAAGGCCGCTTGTGTTGTGGCCAAAACGTCGTGAGAATATTATTGTGTTATTTTATTTTATCAATTTATTATTTTATTCTCATTCTACGTGACTTTACCGAAAGAACCAAAGAAAATGTGCGATACAACCTGAAAATACATCGGGTGCTATAAAGTTCAGAGGTTCAAAGTAAGCATGGCTAAGGTGGCACGGGAATATTCTACCTGCGAAGGTGTGAAGGCATAGCAACCACTACCGTGTTATTCATGTTGCCAGTTAACGTGTCAACTGTTAAAAAGCAGCAGAAATTGTCAAACGAAACTTTGACTTCACGAAAGCTGGGCTGTGCCAACGAAAAATGCCATTTTCCACATAGTGGAGACCGGTTGTCCCACATGGCAAGACCGACATTGGTGATACGCCTGGGAGCAGCAGACTAAGAATGGAAGCAGCCCCAACACGTGCAAAGGCAGCGGAGAAAAACATTCAGGCTGATCGGCAAGTAATAGATTTGGGGATATTGTTGATTAATTGCAGATTGACTACTATTCTGTGCATGAAAAGTTATTAAACGTTGGCACAGCGCTTCAGAGTGCTGGGCTGATACCTCTGACATCAGGGATTTCAATATGGGTTTCAGCCACCTGCAATTGAAATGGGTTCTCAAGTGTAGCAATATGATGATCTCAAGCTGGTCACTGTAACAAAGTGGGGGGTGAATCTCGCGGAACGTACCCATAATCTAAACTATAAGCACCAGGAATCATTCGTTTGAAGAATGCCTCCAGCTCCCTAATGTGGTTGTGCCCTTGGTCATAGAGTCCCTGAACAATTTATAGCATTGCCAAGGTAGTGTAACCCCAGCAGGTCAGTGTCACCACAGGCACTTGGAAAGGAGTAGCCTATGCTCATTGTCTTAGCAACCACCAACCACCACAACGTGACATATATCATGAGCTCCTACATGAGCTCAGACATCACCCAGACTGACGATGTGCGTGTAGTCCAGCCACGTACGGTCGAGCAGAGCTGTCGTGTCTCCCGCGCTGTAGAGTCTGTTACACGTGCGACACGCATCCAGGACCCTATCGCTCTATCGTTACCCCTTTTTGCGCTCTCACACGCACACACCAAACTCTCACGCATGCCAGCCACACTTGCATGCAAAAACACATCGCTTCATTTTGATTGAATTGTGCTAATTATATTAATAATTCCCAATGTTCTGCACAGGCCACCACTTCCGGTGTTGGCATTACCAAATCTTGTGGAGTGCATTGTGGTCGTGCAGGGAATGTCAGGAGATGATCCGTAAGGGTTGCTTCTCCTGACAAGCACATTGGTCGGCGATGTAGAAGCACCCCCATGATTTCATGAGAGCTGCATCTGCCGAAATCCACTCCCAGCCAGATGCTAGCTCTTCACCGGGGGTGATTCTTTGCCGGCTCCTTGCAGCAGCTTTCTCGTAAAAAAAAATCCCATTCTTTTAGCCAGAGGGAAGTTCTGGCAGATTACGGTGATGTGGTCAGTTTGAAATGAAAATAATCTAATTTTAAAAATACATTTTTATTGTATTTTGGAAAGTGGGAATGTGCCGTTTTACCCTGTTTGTTACTGGATCGCTGTGCTTCACTGCTCCTTGTTTTGAACCCTGAGATTCATGGACTGTGTGTTTGTGTGTGTGACAGAATGTAGTGTTCAAACAATCGTGCAAGTCAATGAAAAAAACGGCTGACTATCAACCGTGTCTGAAAATGGCCAGGGACGTGTTGAAAAAGCTAACCAGCCAACCGGTATGTTCAATGTTTCCCTGCATGCACGTGCACTATTCGTACAATACAACTACACGTTCAACCACGCATGGTGAACATCAACAACGCATGGTGAACATCGTAGATAACACGATTCGTTGAACGCTGCTTATGGATGGACATTTGTCAAAACTTAATGTAACACTTCCACACTGTTATACATTTCAAATGATCTTCTGATGGTGGACCATAATCTAAAAAAACTATACATGTTTTTAATTGCTATTAAACAAGGCATACAATTAATGGATATGCATGAATTATCTAACTTGTTCAAAGGCACCCTTTGATCAATTTGCCTGGTGTTCGTTAGGGAATGTCGACAATAGTATGATCATAACTGGGAGTGGAACAGTGGCGAAATGGTTAAAGCTCCGTGTGTATCATGAACTGGGCGATCTGTATTTAATTTTTGACCGGTGCTAACGTCAGTGGCGAGTTAAATGCTAAACGGTCCTAGTCACCTCCCTTCACCAACCAGCAGTGTCCAGCGTGGGGAAGTATGGCCACATGCCCCCACCACTGACACTATGTGGGGAGGTCTTTATCCAGATATGGATTTACTAATTCCTTAATTATTCTATTTACTATCATGGTATCTTGATTATCGGGGCTTAATGTCTGACTGAGAATGTTCTGGGTCACTGGTTGACTGGAGTGGACCTAAAGAGAAGACCGTAGTGGCATGTGACTAGCAGCCACAGTGGTAGCAAGAGGTATCCTGGATGTGGTGTGTGGAAATATTTTCTGGATCACCAACCTAGACAGACCTGGCTGAAGTTAAGCCCCGGTCATTGCTTATCTGAGTGACGTTAATGGTGATACTGACGATGATGGTCATTTCTGCAGAGAATCGAAATGTGCAAGCACCTGCAGGCGTGTGCAGCGACCCAAGTGGAAGACTCGTACGACATGAGCATATAACAAGCTGCTGACATCGACCACGTGTTGGATAATCTTTTGTAGAAGATGACATTCCCCTGCTTTTTGGTTTGGCTTTAGCACGCAAGCGCAAGTACATGCACACACGTGGAAACACACACGGCCACACATTTACTCGCAAACATTGGACAGCATCGTATTTGTTCATTATCCATTGACACGGGACAAATAGTGTCTCCTCCCAAAATCACTTCGTTTACTGTAGGGCATCAATCTTAATCCAGTGTGAATTTTCGCAGCTCATGCCGCCACGTGTCATCAGCCTGTAATGCTGCGTCATTGCTGTATTAGAATTAGGGTTGCCACCTGTCCTGTCTTTTTCCCAGGATTGGACCCTAGTTAAGGCAGCTTGTCCTCGGAGTTCTGTAAGTCTTCCTAGGACATTAGAAGTCCCGGTGTGTGTAAGTTGGTAAATATACACCATTCAAGACAGTGCAAATTAAGTGTATTTCTGCGCCCTTTCAAAATGGTGAGGTAGTATTCTCCCCACGATATGTCCCGAGTTTTTTTTGTACCACAGAGGTGGCAACCCAGTCAATGCTGGATCGAAATCTTGTTGAGCAGCCCAAAGTGCATGTTTGTGCACCGGAATGCAGGCATTGTGAGCCCAGTACAAACGTCAAGCATTTATTCGCATGAGGTTTTTTTTGGAAAATGTTTTAAACAGCTAGTCTGGTAAATGTATACGAGTGTGTGTGTATACTACTGGAATAGCAATATAAGCCAAGGTTTCTATTCATAGCAGCTATTGGTCAGTCTGTAATCTGAGTCCATGATGCCTTTCAAGAAATGTTCTACAGCGACATAAATATTACATAAAATGAGCACAACTCTGGGAGAAATGACTACCACAGTGATCAGGGTGTTCCAGTGTGGGAAGTACCCACACGTGCGTGGTTATTATCTATGAATACTTGAAGATAACCCACACGTGTGGCATAAGAACACCTGGACACTCCAAGCGAGTCTAAAACATGCCGACATACTGTGCCAAGCTGTGCTGCTTTCTGGAATGCGCCCGCCAATTGGCTGATAGTACACTGCAGGATGCGACTGGATTTCGTCATTCATTGGCTGTTAATACCGATGTGTACGTAACACAGCCAGCACCACATCGTTACTCTTGTGCAGCGCATAATTTCAGTCCGGAATGCTGTTCTGGGAATTATTTTGACACAACACACTCCATCTCGCCTTCTTTTCTACAAATCCACCTTAACAGGGTTATAGGAATATAACAATATCGTATTATGACGTATAGGCGGACCTTGTGTACTCTAGTGGCAGTGCCTTACACCGATAATCCCCACTCCAAGCCAGCCTAGCAGCATTCCAGTAACTATCCAGTGACAAATGAAACCTTGCGCGTGTGGTTAAATAGCGCGTTTACGCACAAAATGTGTAATAGGTGTATCCATGTAACATGAGCAGTGGTCACAGGCACCTAAAGTCAAATTCAACATTCACCCACGTTACACTAACATAGGCCTATACGAGCACACAGAGGACCACATTAACACTGCTTTAGCTTAAACGTCGCCCTTGCTTCATACGGCAAAATGTCATTGATATTTTCAATAAAGAAAAATATTGTGTCAAAAAACATCTTCATGGGTAGTTGATTTAAGGATAATTGAACGAACACCGTAGAGCGCGCAAAGAGAATGGAGAGATTCGCGTTTTGAAGACGGAAATAAGAACATGTGAATGAGACAACACAGGTTGCCGACATCGGACTTGACAAAAGTAAGTGGGCTTGGGCTTCAGCGGTGAAATGTCACGGCTAAAGGAGATTTGGCCGATGTCACGAACGATGAGTTGCCATCCAAGGAACAGAACACGTCTGAGAGTACGTCCACCGAAGGAGATGGAGTGATGACATTAACTCGTTTGGCGGTGCCAGGTGAACTATGACGTGGCTGACTTGAGAGGTGGCCGGGTGCTTGAGAAGATTTTAATCGGCAGCTTGACCAGGGCTGAGGATGGTGATGGACATTTTGACTGAACGCTTTCGTGAATTGCAGGAATTCATTTTCCTTTGGTTCTTTCGGTAAAGTCACGTGACTGTACGGAAAGAACCCAAGGAAGATTATGAAGATGTTTCAGAATCAATGAAAGTGGCACACCGTGTTGGTTCACTCCTCTCTGACGTGTGGCTGATGGTTTACTGGGCTGATGAATATTGCTCTTACAGTGTGTTTCACTCGTCTTCAGAGGGGGCCCACTGTCGCCGATAAGACATCATCAGCGAGAGGGCCGCCACGCGTTTGAAACCATTGTTGTGTTTGACAGCAGCAGCAGCAGCACGATGATGATGGTGGTTGTGATGGGGGGGGGGGCGTTGTCACTCTTTGTCTATTGTCGGGGGCTCCACTAAAGACCGCCCAGGGGCCGCCAGTGGCCCGCGGGCCTTGCAATGAAGACGACTGCTCTCACACCACACAGGGACGACTTCGCGGAGGAACGTTCCGCTGGCAGTAAGGGGCCGTCCATAAATGACGTCACGCACCGGGGGGGGGGGGGGGGTTCAGACATTTGTGACGATGGAGGGGTTTGAGAAATGTGACGTCACATCAAAATGCGCAACTTTAAATAAATATAGACAACACGTTCTACTTAATTAAATAAATAGACTTTTTAATAAATGTTTTCTCCTACAACATCAGAGTGCAGCGCCACTTTATGTACGCACTACAATGACAATAGCTTAAAGCGATTTGAAGCATGTTTTATTTTGTGGGGGCGGGGGCAGAGCTTTATGACGTCATATTTTAGGGGGGGGGGTCTGACTTTTTGTGACGCCGTGTGACGAGGTGGGGGGGGGGTCTAAAATCGTCCAAAATCGCGTGAGGTCATTTATGGACGGCCCCTTACTTATCCACTAAACTCGCCCTGCCCCAGAACGTGAGCGCAGTTCGGGCCCCCCGGTGTTGCCGCGATGAATGCGTGGGGCTTGGTGTTGCCACGTCGTCCTGACGACTTTGTCCCCTTCTTGGGGGGGGGGGGGGTTGTCCTGGGAAATCGGTAAAGTCTCACAGGGACATTGAATGCCTCGCAGGGACATTGAAAGTCTCACAGGGACATTGAATGTCTCACAGGGACATTGAATGCCTCGCAGGGACATTGAAAGTCTCGCAGGGACATTGAGAGTCTCACAGGGACATTGAATTTCTCACAGGGACATTGAATGTCTCACCGGGACATTGAATGCCTCGCAGGGACATTGAATGTCTCACAGGGACATTGAATGTCTCACCGGGACATTGAAAGTCTCACAGGGACATTGAAAGTCTCGCAGGGACATAGAAAGTCTCACAGAGACATTTAAAGTCTCACAGGGACATTGAATGTCTCACAGGGACATTGAATGTCTCACAGGGACATTGAAAGTCTCACAGGGACATTCAATGTCTCACAGGGACATTCAATGTCTCACGGGGACATTGGATGTCTCAAAGGGACATTGAATGTCTCCCCGGGACATTGAAAGTCTCACAGGGACATTGAATGTCTCACAGGGACATTGAATGTCTCACAGGGACATTGAATGTCTCACAGGGACATTTAAAGCCTCACAGGGACATTGAATGTCTCACAGGGATATTGAATGTCTCACAGGGACATTAAAAGTCTCACGGAGACATTGAATGTCTCACAGGGACATTGAATGTCTCACGGGGACATTGAATATCTCACGGGG
This sequence comes from Petromyzon marinus, assembly GCF_048934315.1. NCBI lineage: Eukaryota > Metazoa > Chordata > Hyperoartia > Petromyzontiformes > Petromyzontidae > Petromyzon > Petromyzon marinus. The sequence continues at coordinate 17,910,962 of NC_133672.1, forward strand.
ACATTGAAAGCCTCACAGGGAAATTGAAAGTCTCACGGGGACATTGAATGCCTCACGGGGACATTGAATGTCTCACCCGGACATTGAATGTCTCACAGGGACATTGAAAGTCTCACAGGGACATTGAAAGTCTCACAGGGACTTTGAATGTCTCACAGGGACATTGAAAGTCTCACAGGGACATTGAAAGTTTCACAGGGACATTGAAGCCTCACAGGGACATTGAAAGTCTCACAGGGACATTGAATGTCTCACAGGGACATTGAAAGTCTCACAGGGACATTGAATGCCTCACAGGGACATTGAATGCCTCACAAGAACATTGAAAGTCTCACAGGGACATTGAATGTCTCACAGGGACATTCAATGTCTCACGGGGACATTGAATGCCTCACAGGGACATTGAATGTCTCACAGGGACATTGAAAGCCTCACAGGGGCATTGAATGTCTCACAGGGACATTGAATGTCTCACACGGACATTGAATGTCTCACAGGGACATTGAATGTCTCACAGGGACAATGAAAGTCTCACAGGGACATTGAATGTATCACAGGGACATTGAATGCCTCACAGGGACACTGAAAGTCTCACAGGGACTTTGAATGTCTCACAGGGACATTGAAAGTCTCACAGGAACATTGAAAGTTTCACAGGGACATTGAAGCCTCACAGGGACATTGAAAGTCTCACAGGGACATTGAATGTCTCACAGGGACATTGAAAGTCTCACAGGGACATTGAATGCCTCACAGGGACATTGAATGCCTCACAAGAACATTGAAAGTCTCACAGGGACATTGAATGTCTCACAGGGACATTCAATGTCTCACGGGGACATTGAATGCCTCACAGGGACATTGAATGTCTCACAGGGACATTGAAAGCCTCACAGGGGCATTGAATGTCTCACAGGGACATTGAATGTCTCACACGGACATTGAATGTCTCACAGGGACATTGAATGTCTCACAGGGACAATGAAAGTCTCACAGGGACATTTAATGTATCACAGGGACATTGAATGCCTCACAGGGACATTGAATATCTCACAGGGACATTGAAAGCTCACAGGGACATTGAAAGTCTCACAGGGACATTGAATGTCTCACAGGGACATTGAATGTCTCACAGGGACATTGAATGTCTCACATGGACATTGAAAGTCTCACAGGGACATTGAAAGTCTCACAGGGACATTGAATGTCTCACAGGGACATTGAAAGCCTCACAGGGACATTGAATGTCTCACGGGGACATTGAATGTCTCACGGGGACATTGAAAGTCTCACGGGGACATTGAATGCCTCACGGGGACATTGAAAGTCTCACAGGGACATTGAATGTCTCACAGGGACATTGCATGTCTCACAGGGACATTGAAAGTCTCACAGGGACATTGAATGTCTCACAGGGACATTGAATGCCTCACAGGGACATTGAATGTCTCACAGGAACATTGAAAGCCTCACAGAGACATTGAAAGTCTCACAGGGACATTGAATGTCTCACAGGGACATTGAATGTCTCACAGGGACATTGAATGTCTCACAGGGACATTGAAAGTCTCACAGGGACATTGAATGTCTCACAGGGACATTGAATGTCTCACAGGGACATTGAAAGCCTCACAGGAACATGGAAAGTCTCACAGGGACATTGAATGTCTCCCCGGGACATTGAATGTCTCACAGGGACATTGAAAGTCTCACAGGGACATTGAATGTCTCACAGGTACATTGAAAGTCTCACCGGGACATTGAATGTCTCACAGGGACACTGAAAGTCTCACAGGGACATTGAAAGTCTCACAGGGACTTTGAAAGCCTCACAGGGACACTGAAAGTCTCACAGGGACATTGAATGTCTCACAGGGACTTTGAATGTCTCACAGGGACATTGAAAGTCTCACAGGGACATTGAAAGTTTCACAGGGACATTGAAGCCTCACAGGGACATTGAAAGTCTCACAGGGACATTGAATGTCTCACAGGGACATTGAAAGTCTCACAGGGACATTGAATGCCTCACAGGGACATTGAATGCCTCACAAGAACATTGAAAATCTCACAGGGACATTGAATGTCTCACAGGGACGTTCAATGTCTCACGGGGACATTGAATGCCTCACAGGGACATTGAATGTCTCACAGGGACATTGAAAGCCTCACAGGGGCATTGAATGTCTCACAGGGACATTGAATGTCTCACACGGACATTGAATGTCTCACAGGGACATTGAATGTCTCACAGGGACAATGAAAGTCTCACAGGGACATTTGATGTATCACAGGGCCATTTAATGCCTCACAGGGACATTGAATATCTCACAGGGACATTGAAAGTCTCACAGGTACATTGAAAGTCTCACAGGGACATTGAATGTCTCACAGGGACATTGAATGTCTCACAGGGACATTGAAAGTCTCACAGGGACATTGAAAGTCTCACAGGGACATTGAATGTCTCACAGGGATATTGAAAGCCTCACAGGGACATTGAATGTCTCACAGGGACATTGAATACCTCACAGGGACATTGAATGTCTCACAGGGAGATTGAAAGTCTCACGGGGATATTGAATGTCTCACGGGGACATTGAATGTCTCACGGGGACATTGAAAGTCTCACGGGGACATTGAATGCCTCACGGGGACATTGAAAGTCTCACAGGGACATTGAATGTCTCACAGGGACATTGAATGTCTCACAGGGACATTGAATGCCTCACAGGGACATTGAATGTCTCACAGGAACATTGAAAGCCTCACAGAGACATTGAAAGTCTCACAGGGACATTGAATGTCTCACAGGGACATTGAAAGTATCACAGGGACATTGAAAGCCTCACAGGGACATTGAAAGTCTCGCATGGACTTTGAATGTCTCACAGGGACATTGAATGTCTCACAGGGACATTGAATGTCTCACAGGGACATTGAAAGTCTCACAGGGACATTGAATGTCTCACAGGGACATTGAATGTCTCACAGGGACATTGAAAGCCTCACAGGGACATTGAAAGTCTCACAGGGACATTGAATGTCTCCCCGGGACATTGAATGTCTCACAGGGACATTGAAAGTCTCACAGGGACATTGAATGTCTCACAGGGACATTGAAAGTCTCACAGGGACATTGAAAGTCTCACAGGGACATTGCATGTCTCACAGGGACATTAAAGCCACACAGGGACATTGAATGTCCCACAGGGACATTGAATGTCTCACAGGGACCTGGAATGTCTCACAGGGACATTAAAGGCACAGTCCCCTTCGTTCCCAGGCCCACCCACCACGGTCTTGCGACGCCGACACCGCCACAACAAAAAACTTTTAGACAACCGCCCGCCACTGCTGGCTTCGTTTAGATTATTTTATCTTCATTTGAAGCTTTCGTGACTGCAGGAATCCATACTCTTTGGTTCTTTCGGTAAAGTCACGTAGTAGGTATAAAATAAAATAAATCACGACGTTTCGGGGGCAACACAAAAGCTTTCCCACCTGATGATGGCCAAACCAAAAAAAAACGTTTTCGAAATCACCAAAATAAAAGCCATAAATGTGTAGGGGTGTTGTGAGATGCAGAGGTACAGCCGATGCTTGGTGTGATCCTAGGTGGCTACAACCACGTCCGCTTCTACAGCCCCGCCCAGGTGTCTGTGGGTATAAAGGGCGGGGAGTGAGAGAGCTCGGGGCAGAGTGTTGGTGCCAAGAATGAAGTAACCAGGGAAGAAGGAAGACCAGCTAAGTAGAACCCTGGGACTCCCCTGACCGCTGTCCTTCTCAGGATCGGCAGGGCAAGCCGGCGGTACGGCCCCAAGAGCCACAGAGCCGACGTCCTTCTAAGGGCCGGTCTGGTTGGCGGGGTGCCGTGATCTGAGCTTAACCAGGGCCAGATCAGACAGCCTCCCCTAGAGCCCTTAGCTGGAGGAACCGGGGAACATAGACTTAGGCTAGATAGCCTAGGGGGATATTCCTAAGCGTATTCGGGTGAAGGGGCCGCTACCCCTTCAGTGTGATCCCTTGTTATAAATAAATAAGAGCTGCCTCTACTCTACCGTCTCCGTGTCACTGGAACCCACTACAAATGCAATGTAACAGTGATCATAGGGACTGTGACCGAATTTTTAACAATAAACTACATAAATTATAACACCAAGCCCTAGAGCAGTGGTTCTTAACCTTGTTGGCGGTACCGAACCCCACCAGTTTCATATGCGCATTCACCGAACCCCTCTTTAGTGAAAAATAAAATGTGATTTTTTTCAAATTCAAGACATAGATATGTTTTTTTACTGGTACACAAAATGAGCCATGCATGAACATTACCTTGTTCAAAGAATAAAACCAACACAATGCATAAACTCACAACAAATTACATACCTGGAAATCAATGTGACTTCTGCTGTTGCCTTTGAGAGATCAGTTCAGATATGCGTGGCTTCACCTTGGCAAGTGCCACTCTCATATCATTTTCACAGCAAAGTCTGTTCCTTTTCTTCGTTTTTATGTCCAGCATCCTCGAAAAGGATTGCTCACAAAGATATGTTGTAACAAATGGTATAAAAAAATCCAGGGCTTTCTTAGCAATAACTGGATACTTGTTCATTTGTCGACACCAAAACGTTGAGAGCGTTGTTGTTCTGAAGAGTTGCTGTTGAACCTGGCTCTGCTGAATTTCAATGATTTCGTCGAGGAATTCATCATTGACATCTGCTGTTTCAACAGCAAACGTGAACGGCTGTCTCACCCATGCTGGATATGACTCTCTTGTAGGGAAATATCCGTCGAGAGACTTTGCAAGCTCATCTAAGTGCGTGGCAATTGTTTGCTTCAGTTCCGTGGATACAGAAATATCTCCGATTCCAGACACATCTTCGATCTTACTTGCACAGTCGTCCAGAAGCGGGAAGTTTGCGAAGTTATTGTTCTCTGTTCGTCGTTTCCATAACGGTAGCTTTTTTTGAAAAGCCTTCAGGTGTTCTTCCGCTTCAATGATATTGACTCCACCACCCTGCATCTGCTGATTGAGATGATTGAGAGCTGCGAATATATCAGCCATGTACGCTAAAATGAGAATGAACTCAGGATTTTTGAAGCAATCTGCATGGCAGTGTTGGTGCTCTTGCAAAAACAGGGCTAATTCCACACGCATGGCAAAAACACGATTCAGCACCTGTCCCCGGGATAACCACCGAATATTAGAATGGAGCAGAAGTACCTCAAATTCAGAGCCCATTTCTTTACACAGCTCACTGAAGATGCGGTGCCTCAGAGCACTTTTTCGCACATAGTTCACACATTCCACCACAGTTTTTAATACTTCTGCCATTTTTGGAGGTAAGGTTTTTGTTGCCAACGCATGCCTGTGCAGAATACAATGCGTCACAATGATGTGTGGTGCATCGGCCTTTACTAGCGCACCAAAACCAGACTTTCTTCCCAGCATGACTGGAGCTCCGTCCGTACAAACTGCAGAAACCATATCCCATGAAAGATTGTTGTCTCTGAAGAAGTCATCCACAAGCTTCTTCACATCGGCTGCCTTCGTTGTTGTTGTAAGAGGCTTACAAAATAAAAACTCTTCTTTTATCATGTCGTCTTTCACATAGTGTACAAAAACAGCAAGCTGGCTTAGATCAGAAACGTCTGTGGTTTCGTCGAGTTGAAGGCTGAATTTTGCCGGGCTTGAAATCAGATCCGCGACTACTTGAGCCAAGATGTCTTTACTCATGTCTTCTATTCTGTCACTGACGGTGTCATTTGAAAGGGGAATTTGGGATAATTTACCTTCGGCCGCTGTTCCGAGTATCAGATTCGCCATCTTTAATGCAGCTGGTTTCACAAGTGTTTCACCAATGGTGTGTGGCTTGCCCTGCTTTGCGATCAGGTAAGCAACTTCGTACGATGTTGTCAGGATTGGTTTGTTAACAGGTACAAATCCAAGAGCAGGCAGAGTGGCCCTTTCATCGAATCTGGCTCTCTTCACCCTGAATTCAGCAAGTGTTGTGTTCTTGTATTCCCCGTCTCCATGCAGCTTCAAGAAGTGTTCCTTTAGTTTTGCCGGTGCAAGACTAGAGTTGCTCAACTTGGCGTTGCAAATCATGCAGATAGGACGCTCACTCCCATCACGTTCCGTGATACATGAGAATCCATGTTGTACATATTCGTCCGACCACTTTCTTCTTTTGCCCGACATAGTTAGTATGGATAAAATATTAAAGAAATCACACGACGTACCACAACAACAGTCACACGTTGACTACTGAGTACGCACTAAATTCCCCGCAGCGCTGATTGGCCAAGCAGTGTAGCATGATCATCTGCAGCCAGTGATGGCCAAGCGGGCCGTGTGTGTCATCACAAATTTACACAATAATTCAAGTGTGTCCGGACCTCCGTGGCGGGGGCTCTGCCGAACCCCTGAGATCAACTCACCGAACCCCTGGGGTTCGATCGAACCCAGGTTAAGAACCACTGCCCTAGAGCCATATTTTAGGCCACTGAATAGCAGTGGCAGCTAGGGTTGTACAACTCCTCTAGAGCAGTTTTGAGTGAAGATCTCATAGGTAGTGATTCAAGTTGCAGTTTATTGGCAATAGCATTCCAGACCCTGGGGGCATCAATAGCAAAGGCCCTTCCTCCAGTTTTTGTACGGCAATAGGGAATGTGAAGCTGGTAAATGAGCGAAGAGCTGAGGTTAAATTTGTTCTTTGAAACAGAGAGGAGATCCAGCAGGGTCAGACATTTGTGACGATGTGTGACAAGGGGGGGGGGGGGGGGGGGGTTGAGAAATGTGACGTCACATAAAAATGCGCAACTTTAAATAAATATAGACAACACGTTCTACTTAATTAAATATACTTTTTAATCAGAGTGCAGCGCCACATTAAATACGCACTACAATGACAATAGCTGAAAGCTATTTGAAGCATGTTTTATTATTTGGGGGGGCGGCAGAGCTTTGTGACGTCATATTTGAAGGGGGGTCTGACTTTTTGTGACGCCATGTGACTAGGGGGGGGGGGGTCAAAAAATCGTCCAAAATCACATGACGTCATTAATAGACGGCCCCTTTATAGCTTACCGGCTCTGCTGAGTTTGAGTGACAGCTCACAACGGGGGGGGGGTGCAGACAGAAGCCCGTGGAGTCGCAGACAGAAGCCTGTGGAGTCGCAGACAGAAGCCTGTGGAATCGCAGACAGAAGCCCGCGTAGTCGCAGACAGAAGCTTTCGCGCACTCGCACGTCGGCCGCTCACGCAGCGGCTGTGGTGCACGCGCACGCACGCGCGGCGAGCGTCACGTGACACGTTTAGCGCGCGCGTATTGGCTGCGAGCCGCGCGGCCCTGGAGACGGAGGCGGCAGCTATGGCGGACGGTGAGGGCCTCCTGACAGCTCCCCGCTGCTGCTGCTGCTGCGAGCGCGGGGCTTGTCGCACGCACGCACGCACTCACACACACTCACTCACTACACCTCACTACACCTCACTCACTCACTACACCTCACTCACATACACCTCACTCACTCACTACACCTCACTCACTACACCTCACTCACACCTCACTACACCTCACTCACACCTCACTCACTCACTACACCTCACTCACTACACCTCACTCACATACACCCACTCACTACTCCTCACTCACCCACACACACCCACTCACTCACTACACCTCACTCACTCACCCACTCACTCACACACCCACTCACTACACCTCACTCACACACACACACCCACTCACCCACCCACTCACTCACTACTCCTCACTCACTCACCCACTCACTCACCCACTCACTCACTACACCTCACTCACACCCTCACTCACTCACTACACCTCACTCACACTCACCCACTCACTCACCCACTCACTCACTACACCTCACTCACTCACTACACCTCACGGCGCCACAGACACAAAACCACCCTCATCACGCTCGTAGAGCGCGCGAAGTCACCCATCAATTGAGTAACAAGCCCCTCGCACCAGTCACACAAAGCGCGCGATTAACACTACTCACCAGTAACACACTCCTGCTACTACTGTACTCATACTGTACTCATAACACTACTCACCAATAACTCTCCTACTAGTACTGTACTCATACTGTACTCAACACTACTCACCAATAACACTCTCCTGCTACTACTGTACCCATACTGCACACATATTGTACTCGTAACACTACTCACCAATAACTCTCCTACTAATACTGTACTCATACTGTACTCATAACACTACTCACCAATAACACTCTCCTGCTACTACTGTACTCATACTGTACACATACTGTACTCATAACACTACTCACTAATAACTCTCCTACTAATACTGTACTCATAACACTACTCACCAATAACACTCTCCTACTAATACTGTACTAATACTGTACTCATAACACTACTCACCAATAACACTCCTACCAATACTGTACTCATACTGTACTCATAACACTACTCACCAATAACTCTCCTAATAGTACTATACTCGTACTGCACTCGTAACACTACTCACCAATAACACTCCTACTAATACTGTACTCATACTGTACTCAACACTACTCACCAATAACACTCCTGCTACTACTGTACTCATACTGTACTCATACTGTACTCGTACTGTACTCAACACTACTCACCAATAACACACTCCTAATGTACTCATACTGTATTCACCAATAACACTCTCCTGCTACTACTGTACTCATACTGTACTCGTACTGTACTCATAACACTACTCACCAATAACACTCCTACTAGTACTGTACTCATACTGTACTCATAACACTACTCAACAATAACACTCCTACTAGTACTGTACTCATACTGTACTCATAACACTACTCACCAATAACACTCTCCTGCTACTACTGTACTCATAACACTACTCACCAATAACACTCCTACTAGTACTGTACTCATACTGTACTCATAACACTACTCACCAATAACACTCCTGCTAATACTGTACTCATACTGTACTCATAACACTACTCACCAATAACACTCCTGCTAATACTGTACTCGTACTGTACTCATAACACTACTCACCAATAACACTCCTACTAGTACTGTACTCATACTGTACCCATAACACTACTCACCAATAACACTCTCCTGCTACTACTGTACTCATACTGTACTCGTACTGTACTCATAACACTACTCACCAATAACTCTCCTACGAATACTGTACTCATAACACTACTCACCAATAATACTCTCCTAGTACTGTACTCTTACTGTACTCATAACACTACTCACCAATAACACTCCTACTAGTACTGTACTCATACTGTACTCATAACACTACTCACCAATAACACTCTCCTGCTACTACTGTACTCATACTGTACTCGTACTGTACTCATAACACTACTCACCAATAACTCTCCTACGAATACTGTACTCAACACTACTCACCAATAACACTCGTAGTACTGTACTCTTACTGTACTCATAACACTACTCATCAATAACACTCTCCTACTAGTACTGTACTCATACTGTACTCAACACTACTCACCAATAACACTCTCCTACTAATACTGTACTCTTACTGTACTCATAACACTACTCACCAATAACACTCTCCTAGTACTGTACTCATACTGTACTCTTACTGTACTCATAACACTACTCACCAATAACACTCTCCTACTAGTACTGTACTCATAACACTACTCACCAATAACACTCCTGCTAATACTGTACTCATACTGTACTCATAACACTACTCACCAATAACACTCCTACTAATACTGTACTCAACACTACTCACCAATAACACACTACTAATACTGTACTCAAATCACTACTCACACCAATAACACACTCCTATGTACTAATAGCAGACACCTACCACACTACCACTCACTAATAAAAACGAATTCACTATTAATACTCCTCGTGCTTATCACACTCTCCAGCACTTACTCTTAGCATCTCCCTCTCCGCTAAAACACTGCAAATAATACACACTCCTAATGCACTCATCCACCCAAACATCTCGTACTGAAAGGACACGTCTCGCACTCGCTACACTTTTAACACTACATATTGTACTTGCTTCACACTACTCACACTCACCACACAGTCGTCATACTCGTAGTGGCAACTCTCCTCAAATGTCAACATTCACTTCTCTCACACTCAACACTCTTGTCACACTCAACACTCTTGTCACACTCAACACTCTTGTCACTCTCAACACTCTTGTCACACTCAACACTCTTGTCACACTCAACACTCTTGTCACACTCAACACTCTTGTCACACTCAACACTCTTGTCACTCTCAACACTCTTGTCACACTCAACACTCTTGTCACACTCAACACTCTTGTCACACTCAACACTCTTGTCACACTCAACACTCTTGTCACACTCAACACTCTTGTCACACTCAACACTCTTGTCACTCTCAACACTCTTGTCACACTCAACACTCTTGTCACACTCAACACTCTTGTCACACTCAACACTCTTGTCACACTCAACACTCTTGTCACACTCAACACTCTTGTCACTTTCAACACTCTTGTCAAACTCAACACTCTTGTCACACTCAACACTCTTGTCACACTCAACACTCTTGTCACACTCAACACTCTTGTCACACTCAACACTCTTGTCACACTCAACACTCTTGTCACACTCAACACTCTTGTCACACTCAACACTCTTGTCACACTCAACACTCTTGTCACTCTCAACACTCTTGTCACACTCAACACTCTTGTCACACTCAACACTCTTGTCACACTCAACACTCTTGTCACTCTCAACACTCTTGTCACACTCAACACTCTTGTCACACTCAACACTCTTGTCACTCTCAACACTCTTGTCACACTCAACACTCTTGTCACACTCAACACTCTTGTCACACTCAACACTCTTGTCACACTCAACACTCTTGTCACACTCAACACTCTTATCACACTCAACACTCTTGTCACACTCAACACTCTTGTCACACTCAACACTCTCACACTCAACACTCTTGTCACACTCAACACTCTTGTCACACTCAACACTCTTGTCACAATCAACACTCTTCTCACACTCAACACTCTTGTCACACTCAACACTCTTGTCACACTCAACACTCTTGTCACACTCAACACTCTTGTCACTCTCAACACTCTTGTCACACTCAACACTCTTGTCACACTCAACACTCTTGTCACTCTCAACACTCTTGTCACTCTCAACACTCTTGTCACTCTCAACACTCTTGTCACTCTCAACACTCTTGTCACACTCAACACTCTTGTCACACTCAACACTCTTGTCACACTCAACACTCTTGTCACACTCAACACTCTTGTCACACTCAACACTCTTATCACACTCAACACTCTTGTCACACTCAACACTCTTGTCACACTCAACACTCTCACACTCAACACTCTTGTCACACTCAACACTCTTGTCACACTCAACACTCTTGTCACACTCAACACTCTCACACTCAACACTCTTGTCACACTCAACACTCTTGTCACTCTCAACACTCTTGTCACACTCAACACTCTTGTCACTCTCAACACTCTTGTCACACTCAACACTCTTGTCACACTCAACACTCTCACACTCTCAACACTCTTGTCACACTCAACACTCTTGTCACACTCAACACTCACACTCAAGACTCTTATCACACTCAACACTCTTGTCACACTCAACACTCTTGTCACACTCAACACTCTTGTCACACTCAACACTCTTGTCACACTCAACACTCTTGTCACTCTCAACACTCTTGTCACTCTCAACACTCTTGTCACTCTCAACATTCTTGTCACACTCAACACTCTTGTCACACTCAACACTCTTGTCACACTCAACACTCACACTCAACACTCACACTCAACACTCTTGTCACACTCACACTCAACACTCTTGTCACTCTCAACACTCTTGTCACACTCAACACTCTTGTCACACTCAGCACTCTTGTCACACTCAACACTCTTGTCACACTCAACACTCTTGTCACACTCAACACTCTTGTCACACTCAACACTCTTGTCACACTCAACACTCTTGTCACACTCAACACTCTTGTCACACTCAACACTATTGTCACACTCAACACTCTTGTCACACTCAACACTCTTGTCACACTCAACACTCTTGTCACACTCAACACTCTTGTCACACTCAACACTCTTGTCACACTCAACACTCTTGTCACACTCAACATTCTTGTCACACTCAACACTCTTGTCACTCTCAACACTCTTGTCACACTCAACACTCTTGTCACACTCAACACTCTTGTCACTCTCAACACTCTTGTCACACTCAACACTCTTGTCACACTCAACACTCTTGTCACTCTCAACACTCTTGTCACACTCAACACTCTTGTCACACTCAACACTCTTGTCACTCTCAACACTCTTGTCACACTCAACACTCTTGTCACACTCTTGTCACACTCAACACTCTTGTCACACTCAACACTCTTGTCACACTCAACACTCTTGTCACACTCAACACTCTTGTTACACTCAACACTCTTGTCACACTCAACACTCTTGTCACACTCAACACTCTTGTCACACTCAACACTCTTGTCACACTCAACACTCTTGTCACACTCAACACTCTTGTCACACTCAACACTCTCACACTCAACACTCTTGTCACACTCAACACTCTTGTCACTCTCAACACTCTTGTCACACTCAACACTCTTGTCACACTCAACACTCTCACACTCAACACTCTTGTCACACTCAACACTCTTGTCACTCTCAACACTCTTGTCACACTCAACACTCTTGTCACACTCAACACTCTTGTCACACTCAACACTCTTGTCACTCTCAACACTCTTGTCACTCTCAACACTCTTGTCACACTCAACACTCTTGTCACACTCAACACTCTTGTCACACTCAACACTCTTGTCACACTCAACACTCTTGTCACTCTCAACACTCTTGTCACACTCAACACTCTTGTCACACTCAACACTCACACTCAACACTCTTGTCACACTCAACACTCACACTCAACACTCTTGTCACACTCAACACTCTTGTCACACTCAACACTCTTGTCACTCTCAACACTCTTGTCACACTCAACACTCTTGTCACACTCAACACTCTTGTCACACTCAACACTCTTGTTACACTCAACACTCTTGTCACACTCAACACTCTTGTCACACTCAACACTCACACTCAACACTCTTGTCACACTCAACACTCTTGTCACACTCAACACTCTTGTCACACTCAACACTCTCACACTCAACACTCTTGTCACACTCAACACTCTTGTCACTCTCAACACTCTTGTCACACTCAACACTCTTGTCACACTCAACACTCTTGTCACTCTCAACACTCTTGTCACACTCAACACTCTTGTCACACTCAACACTCTTGTCACACTCAACACTCTTGTTACACTCAACACTCTTGTCACACTCAACACTCTTGTCACACTCAACACTCACACTCAACACTCTTGTCACACTCAACACTCTTGTCACACTCAACACTCTTGTCACACTCAACACTCTCACACTCAACACTCTTGTCACACTCAACACTCTTGTCACTCTCAACACTCTTGTCACACTCAACACTCTTGTCACACTCAACACTCTCACACTCAACACTCTTGTCACACTCAACACTCTTGTCACTCTCAACACTCTTGTCACACTCAACACTCTTGTCACACTCAACACTCTTGTCACACTCAACACTCTTGTCACTCTCAACACTCTTGTCACTCTCAACACTCTTGTCACACTCAACACTCTTGTCACACTCAACACTCTTGTCACACTCAACACTCTTGTCACACTCAACACTCTTGTCACTCTCAACACTCTTGTCACACTCAACACTCTTGTCACACTCAACACTCACACTCAACACTCTTGTCACACTCAACACTCACACTCAACACTCTTGTCACACTCAACACTCTTGTCACACTCAACACTCTTGTCACTCTCAACACTCTTGTCACACTCAACACTCTTGTCACACTCAACACTCTTGTCACTCTCAACACTCTTGTCACACTCAACACTCTTGTCACACTCAACACTCTTGTCACTCTCAACACTCTTGTCACACTCAACACTCTTGTCACACTCAACACTCTCACACTCAACACTCTTGTCACACTCGACACTCTTGTCACACTCAACACTCACACTCAACACTCTTGTCACACTCAACACTCACACTCAACACTCTTGTCACACTCAACACTCTTGTCACACTCAACACTCTTGTCACACTCAACACTCTTGTCACACTCAACACTCTTGTCACACTCAACACTCTTGTCACACTCAACACTCTTGTCACTCTCAACACTCTTGTCACACTCAACACTCTTGTCACTCTCAACACTCTTTTCACACTCAACACTCTTGTCACACTCAACACTCTTGTCACACTCAACACTCTTGTCACACTCAACACTCTTGTCACTCTCAACACTCTTGTCACACTCAGCACTCTTGTCACACTCAACACTCTTGTCACACTCAACACTCTTGTCACTCTCAACACTCTTGTCACACTCAACACTCTTGTCACACTCAATACTCTCACACTCAACACTCTTGTCACACTCAACACTCTTGTCACACTCAACACTCTTGTCACACTCAACACTCTCACACTCTCAACACTCTTGTCACTCTCAACACTCTTGTCACACTCAACACTCTTGTCACACTCAACACTCTTGTCACACTCAACACTCTTGTCACACTCAACACTCTTGTCACTCTCAACACTCTTGTCACACTCAACACTCTTGTCACACTCTTGTCACACTCAACACTCTTGTCACACTCAACACTCTTGTCACACTCAACACTCTTGTCACACTCAACACTCTTGTCACACTCAACACTCTTGTCACACTCAACACTCTTGTCACTCTCAACACTCTTGTCACACTCAACACTCTTGTCACACTCAACACTCTTGTCACACTCAACACTCTTGTCACACTCAACACTCTTGTCACTCTCAACACTCTTGTCACACTCAACACTCTTGTCACACTCTTGTCACACTCAACACTCTTGTCACACTCAACACTCTTGTCACACTCAACACTCTTGTCACACTCAACACTCTTGTCACACTCAACACTCACACTCAACACTCTTGTCACACTCAACACTCTTGTCACACTCAACATTCTTGTCACTCTCAACACTCTTGTCACACTCAACACTCTTGTCACACTCAACACTCTAGTCACTCTCAACACTCTTGTCACACTCAACACTCTTGTCACTCTCAACACTCTTGTCACACTCAACACTCTTGTCACACTCAACACTCTTGTCACACTCAACACTCTTGTCACACTCAACACTCACACTCAACACTCTTGTCACACTCAACACTCTTGTCACACTCAACACTCTTGTCACACTCAACACTCTTGTCACACTCAACACTCTTGTCACACTCAACAATCACACTCAACACTCTTGTCACTCTCAACACTCTTGTCACACTCAACACTCTTGTCACACTCAACACTCTTGTCACACTCAACACTCTTGTCACACTCAACACTCTTGTCACACTCAACACTCTTGTCACTCTCAACACTCTTGTCACACTCAACACTCTTGTCACTCTCAACACTCTTTTCACACTCAACACTCTTGTCACACTCAACACTCTTGTCACACTCAACACTCTTGTCACACTCAACACTCTTGTCACTCTCAACACTCTTGTCACACTCAGCACTCTTGTCACACTCAACACTCTTGTCACACTCAACACTCTTGTCACTCTCAACACTCTTGTCACACTCAACACTCTTGTCACACTCAACACTCTTGTCACACTCAACACTCTTGTCACACTCAACACTCTTGTCACACTCAACACTCTTGTCACTCTCAACACTCTTGTTACACTCAACACTCTTGTCACACTCAACACTCTTGTCACACTCAACACTCTTGTCACACTCAACACTCTTGTCACACTCAACACTCTCACACTCTCAACACTCTTGTCACTCTCAACACTCTTGTCACACTCAACACTCTTGTCACACTCAACACTCTTGTCACACTCAACACTCTTGTCACACTCAACACTCTTGTCACTCTCAACACTCTTGTCACACTCAACACTCTTGTCACACTCTTGTCACACTCAACACTCTTGTCACACTCAACACTCTTGTCACACTCAACACTCTTGTCACACTCAACACTCTTGTCACACTCAACACTCTTGTCACACTCAACACTCTTGTCACTCTCAACACTCTTGTCACACTCAACACTCTTGTCACACTCAACACTCTTGTCACACTCAACACTCTTGTCACACTCAACACTCTTGTCACACTCAACACTCTTGTCACTCTCAACACTCTTGTCACACTCAACACTCTTGTCACACTCTTGTCACACTCAACACTCTTGTCACACTCAACACTCTTGTCACACTCAACACTCTTGTCACACTCAACACTCTTGTCACACTCAACACTCACACTCAACACTCTTGTCACACTCAACACTCTTGTCACACTCAACATTCTTGTCACTCTCAACACTCTTGTCACACTCAACACTCTTGTCACACTCAACACTCTAGTCACTCTCAACACTCTTGTCACACTCAACACTCTTGTCACTCTCAACACTCTTGTCACACTCAACACTCTTGTCACACTCAACACTCTTGTCACACTCAACACTCTTGTCACACTCAACACTCACACTTAACACTCTTGTCACACTCAACACTCTTGTCACACTCAACACTCTTGTCACTCTCAACACTCTTGTCACACTCAACACTCTTGTCACACTCAACACTCTTGTCACACTCAACACTCTCACACTCAACACTCTTGTCACACTCGACACTCTTGTCACACTCAACACTCACACTCAACACTCTTGTCACACTCAACACTCACACTCAACACTCTTGTCACACTCAACACTCTTGTCACTCTCAACACTCTTGTCACACTCAACACTCTTGTCACACTCAACACTCTTGTCACACTCAACACTCTTGTCACACTCAACACTCTTGTCACACTCAACACTCTTGTCACACTCAACACTCTTGTCACACTCAACACTCTTGTCACTCTCAACACTAGTCACACTCAACACTCTTGTCACACTCAACACTCTTGTCACACTCAACACTCTTGTCACACTCAACACTCTTGTCACACTCAACACTCTTGTCACACTCAACACTCTTGTCACACTCAACACTCACACTCAACACTCTTGTCACTCTCAACACTCTTGTCACACTCAACACTCTTGTCACACTCAACACTCTTGTCACACTCAACACTCTTGTCACACTCAACACTCTTGTCACTCTCAACACTCTTGTCACTCTCAACACTCTTGTCACACTCAACACTCTTGTCACACTCAATACTCTCACACTCAACACTCTTGTCACACTCAACACTCTTGTCACACTCAACACTCTTGTCACACTCAACACTCTCACACTCTCAACACTCTTGTCACTTTCAACACTCTTGTCACACTCAACACTCTTGTCACACTCAACACTCTTGTCACACTCAACACTCTTGTCACACTCAACACTCTTGTCACTCTCAACACTCTTGTCACACTCAACACTCTTGTCACACTCTTGTCACACTCAACACTCTTGTCACACTCAACACTCTTGTCACACTCAACACTCTTGTCACACTCAACACTCTTGTCACACTCAACACTCTTGTCACACTCTTGTCACACTCAACACTCTTGTCACACTCAACACTCTTGTCACACTCAACACTCTTGTCACACTCAACACTCTTGTCACTCTCAACACTCTTGTCACACTCAACACTCTTGTCACTCTCAACACTCTTGTCACACTCAGCACTCTTGTCACACTCAACACTCTTGTCACACTCAACACTCTTGTCACTCTCAACACTCTTGTCACACTCAACACTCTTGTCACACTCAATACTCTCACACTCAACACTCTTGTCACACTCAACACTCTTGTCACACTCAACACTCTTGTCACACTCAACACTCTCACACTCTCAACACTCTTGTCACTCTCAACACTCTTGTCACACTCAACACTCTTGTCACACTCAACACTCTTGTCACACTCAACACTCTTGTCACACTCAACACTCTTGTCACTCTCAACACTCTTGTCACACTCAACACTCTTGTCACACTCTTGTCACACTCAACACTCTTGTCACACTCAACACTCTTGTCACACTCAACACTCTTGTCACACTCAACACTCTTGTCACACTCAACACTCTTGTCACACTCAACACTCTTGTCACTCTCAACACTCTTGTCACACTCAACACTCTTGTCACACTCAACACTCTTGTCACACTCAACACTCTTGTCACACTCAACACTCTTGTCACACTCAACACTCTTGTCACTCTCAACACTCTTGTCACACTCAACACTCTTGTCACACTCTTGTCACACTCAACACTCTTGTCACACTCAACACTCTTGTCACACTCAACACTCTTGTCACACTCAACACTCTTGTCACACTCAACACTCACACTCAACACTCTTGTCACACTCAACACTCTTGTCACACTCAACATTCTTGTCACTCTCAACACTCTTGTCACACTCAACACTCTTGTCACACTCAACACTCTAGTCACTCTCAACACTCTTGTCACACTCAACACTCTTGTCACTCTCAACACTCTTGTCACACTCAACACTCTTGTCACACTCAACACTCTTGTCACACTCAACACTCTTGTCACACTCAACACTCACACTTAACACTCTTGTCACACTCAACACTCTTGTCACTCTCAACACTCTTGTCACACTCAACACTCTTGTCACACTCAACACTCTTGTCACACTCAACACTCTCACACTCAACACTCTTGTCACACTCGACACTCTTGTCACACTCAACACTCACACTCAACACTCTTGTCACACTCAACACTCACACTCAACACTCTTGTCACACTCAACACTCTTGTCACTCTCAACACTCTTGTCACACTCAACACTCTTGTCACACTCAACACTCTTGTCACACTCAACACTCTTGTCACACTCAACACTCTTGTCACACTCAACACTCTTGTCACACTCAACACTCTTGTCACACTCAACACTCTTGTCACTCTCAACACTAGTCACACTCAACACTCTTGTCACACTCAACACTCTTGTCACACTCAACACTCTTGTCACACTCAACACTCTTGTCACACTCAACACTCTTGTCACACTCAACACTCTTGTCACACTCAACACTCACACTCAACACTCTTGTCACTCTCAACACTCTTGTCACACTCAACACTCTTGTCACACTCAACACTCTTGTCACACTCAACACTCTTGTCACACTCAACACTCTTGTCACTCTCAACACTCTTGTCACTCTCAACACTCTTGTCACACTCAACACTCTTGTCACACTCAATACTCTCACACTCAACACTCTTGTCACACTCAACACTCTTGTCACACTCAACACTCTTGTCACACTCAACACTCTCACACTCTCAACACTCTTGTCACTTTCAACACTCTTGTCACACTCAACACTCTTGTCACACTCAACACTCTTGTCACACTCAACACTCTTGTCACACTCAACACTCTTGTCACTCTCAACACTCTTGTCACACTCAACACTCTTGTCACACTCTTGTCACACTCAACACTCTTGTCACACTCAACACTCTTGTCACACTCAACACTCTTGTCACACTCAACACTCTTGTCACACTCAACACTCTTGTCACACTCAACACTCTTGTCACTCTCAACACTCTTGTCACACTCAACACTCTTGTCACACTCAACACTCTCACACTCAACACTCTTGTCACACTCAACACTCTTGTCACTCTCAACACTCTTGTCACACTCAACACTCTTGTCACACTCAACACTCTTGTCACACTCAACACTCTTGTCACTCTCAACACTCTTGTCACTCTCAACACTCTTGTCACACTCAACACTCTTGTCACACTCAACACTCTTGTCACACTCAACACTCTTGTCACACTCAACACTCTTGTCACTCTCAACACTCTTGTCACACTCAACACTCTTGTCACACTCAACACTCACACTCAACACTCTTGTCACACTCAACACTCACACTCAACACTCTTGTCACACTCAACACTCTTGTCACACTCAACACTCTTGTCACTCTCAACACTCTTGTCACACTCAACACTCTTGTCACACTCAACACTCTTGTCACACTCAACACTCTTGTTACACTCAACACTCTTGTCACACTCAACACTCTTGTCACACTCAACACTCACACTCAACACTCTTGTCACACTCAACACTCTTGTCACACTCAACACTCTTGTCACACTCAACACTCTCACACTCAACACTCTTGTCACACTCAACACTCTTGTCACTCTCAACACTCTTGTCACACTCAACACTCTTGTCACACTCAACACTCTTGTCACTCTCAACACTCTTGTCACACTCAACACTCTTGTCACACTCAACACTCTTGTCACACTCAACACTCTTGTTACACTCAACACTCTTGTCACACTCAACACTCTTGTCACACTCAACACTCACACTCAACACTCTTGTCACACTCAACACTCTTGTCACACTCAACACTCTTGTCACACTCAACACTCTCACACTCAACACTCTTGTCACACTCAACACTCTTGTCACTCTCAACACTCTTGTCACACTCAACACTCTTGTCACACTCAACACTCTCACACTCAACACTCTTGTCACACTCAACACTCTTGTCACTCTCAACACTCTTGTCACACTCAACACTCTTGTCACACTCAACACTCTTGTCACACTCAACACTCTTGTCACTCTCAACACTCTTGTCACTCTCAACACTCTTGTCACACTCAACACTCTTGTCACACTCAACACTCTTGTCACACTCAACACTCTTGTCACACTCAACACTCTTGTCACTCTCAACACTCTTGTCACACTCAACACTCTTGTCACACTCAACACTCACACTCAACACTCTTGTCACACTCAACACTCACACTCAACACTCTTGTCACACTCAACACTCTTGTCACACTCAACACTCTTGTCACTCTCAACACTCTTGTCACACTCAACACTCTTGTCACACTCAACACTCTTGTCACACTCAACACTCTTGTCACTCTCAACACTCTTGTCACACTCAACACTCTTGTCACACTCAACACTCTCACACTCAACACTCTTGTCACACTCGACACTCTTGTCACACTCAACACTCACACTCAACACTCTTGTCACACTCAACACTCACACTCAACACTCTTGTCACACTCAACACTCTTGTCACACTCAACACTCTTGTCACACTCAACACTCTTGTCACACTCAACACTCTTGTCACACTCAACACTCTTGTCACACTCAACACTCTTGTCACACTCAACAATCACACTCAACACTCTTGTCACTCTCAACACTCTTGTCACACTCAACACTCTTGTCACACTCAACACTCTTGTCACACTCAACACTCTTGTCACACTCAACACTCTTGTCACACTCAACACTCTTGTCACTCTCAACACTCTTGTCACACTCAACACTCTTGTCACTCTCAACACTCTTTTCACACTCAACACTCTTGTCACACTCAACACTCTTGTCACACTCAACACTCTTGTCACACTCAACACTCTTGTCACTCTCAACACTCTTGTCACACTCAGCACTCTTGTCACACTCAACACTCTTGTCACACTCAACACTCTTGTCACTCTCAACACTCTTGTCACACTCAACACTCTTGTCACACTCAATACTCTCACACTCAACACTCTTGTCACACTCAACACTCTTGTCACACTCAACACTCTTGTCACACTCAACACTCTCACACTCTCAACACTCTTGTCACTCTCAACACTCTTGTCACACTCAACACTCTTGTCACACTCAACACTCTTGTCACACTCAACACTCTTGTCACACTCAACACTCTTGTCACTCTCAACACTCTTGTCACACTCAACACTCTTGTCACACTCTTGTCACACTCAACACTCTTGTCACACTCAACACTCTTGTCACACTCAACACTCTTGTCACACTCAACACTCTTGTCACACTCAACACTCTTGTCACACTCAACACTCTTGTCACTCTCAACACTCTTGTCACACTCAACACTCTTGTCACACTCAACACTCTTGTCACACTCAACACTCTTGTCACACTCAACACTCTTGTCACACTCAACACTCTTGTCACTCTCAACACTCTTGTCACACTCAACACTCTTGTCACACTCTTGTCACACTCAACACTCTTGTCACACTCAACACTCTTGTCACACTCAACACTCTTGTCACACTCAACACTCTTGTCACACTCAACACTCACACTCAACACTCTTGTCACACTCAACACTCTTGTCACACTCAACATTCTTGTCACTCTCAACACTCTTGTCACACTCAACACTCTTGTCACACTCAACACTCTAGTCACTCTCAACACTCTTGTCACACTCAACACTCTTGTCACTCTCAACACTCTTGTCACACTCAACACTCTTGTCACACTCAACACTCTTGTCACACTCAACACTCTTGTCACACTCAACACTCACACTCAACACTCTTGTCACACTCAACACTCTTGTCACACTCAACACTCTTGTCACACTCAACACTCTTGTCACACTCAACACTCTTGTCACACTCAACACTCTTGTCACACTCAACAATCACACTCAACACTCTTGTCACTCTCAACACTCTTGTCACACTCAACACTCTTGTCACACTCAACACTCTTGTCACACTCAACACTCTTGTCACACTCAACACTCTTGTCACACTCAACACTCTTGTCACTCTCAACACTCTTGTCACACTCAACACTCTTGTCACTCTCAACACTCTTTTCACACTCAACACTCTTGTCACACTCAACACTCTTGTCACACTCAACACTCTTGTCACACTCAACACTCTTGTCACTCTCAACACTCTTGTCACACTCAGCACTCTTGTCACACTCAACACTCTTGTCACACTCAACACTCTTGTCACTCTCAACACTCTTGTCACACTCAACACTCTTGTCACACTCAATACTCTCACACTCAACACTCTTGTCACACTCAACACTCTTGTCACACTCAACACTCTTGTCACACTCAACACTCTCACACTCTCAACACTCTTGTCACTCTCAACACTCTTGTCACACTCAACACTCTTGTCACACTCAACACTCTTGTCACACTCAACACTCTTGTCACACTCAACACTCTTGTCACTCTCAACACTCTTGTCACACTCAACACTCTTGTCACACTCTTGTCACACTCAACACTCTTGTCACACTCAACACTCTTGTCACACTCAACACTCTTGTCACACTCAACACTCTTGTCACACTCAACACTCTTGTCACTCTCAACACTCTTGTCACACTCAACACTCTTGTCACACTCTTGTCACACTCAACACTCTTGTCACACTCAACACTCTTGTCACACTCAACACTCTTGTCACACTCAACACTCTTGTCACACTCAACACTCACACTCAACACTCTTGTCACACTCAACACTCTTGTCACACTCAACATTCTTGTCACTCTCAACACTCTTGTCACACTCAACACTCTTGTCACACTCAACACTCTAGTCACTCTCAACACTCTTGTCACACTCAACACTCTTGTCACTCTCAACACTCTTGTCACACTCAACACTCTTGTCACACTCAACACTCTTGTCACACTCAACACTCTTGTCACACTCAACACTCACACTTAACACTCTTGTCACACTCAACACTCTTGTCACACTCAACACTCTTGTCACTCTCAACACTCTTGTCACACTCAACACTCTTGTCACACTCAACACTCTTGTCACACTCAACACTCTCACACTCAACACTCTTGTCACACTCGACACTCTTGTCACACTCAACACTCACACTCAACACTCTTGTCACACTCAACACTCACACTCAACACTCTTGTCACACTCAACACTCTTGTCACTCTCAACACTCTTGTCACACTCAACACTCTTGTCACACTCAACACTCTTGTCACACTCAACACTCTTGTCACACTCAACAGTCTTGTCACACTCAACACTCTTGTCACACTCAACACTCTTGTCACACTCAACACTCTTGTCACTCTCAACACTAGTCACACTCAACACTCTTGTCACACTCAACACTCTTGTCACACTCAACACTCTTGTCACACTCAACACTCTTGTCACACTCAACACTCTTGTCACACTCAACACTCTTGTCACACTCAACACTCACACTCAACACTCTTGTCACTCTCAACACTCTTGTCACTCTCAACACTCTTGTCACACTCAACACTCTTGTCACACTTAATACTCTCACTCTCAACACTCTTGTCACTCTCAACACTCTTGTCACACTCAACACTCTTGTCACACTTAATACTCTCACACTCAACACTCTTGTCACACTCAACACTCTTGTCACACTCAACACTCTTGTCACACTCAACACTCTCACACTCTCAACACTCTTGTCACTTTCAACACTCTTGTCACACTCAACACTCTTGTCACACTCAACACTCTTGTCACACTCAACACTCTTGTCACACTCAACACTCTTGTCACTCTCAACACTCTTGTCACACTCAACACTCTTGTCACACTCTTGTCACACTCAACACTCTTGTCACACTCAACACTCTTGTCACACTCAACACTCTTGTCACACTCAACACTCTTGTCACACTCAACACTCTTGTCACACTCAACACTCTTGTCACTCTCAACACTCTTGTCACACTCAACACTCTTGTCACACTCTTGTCACACTCAACACTCTTGTCACACTCAACACTCTTGTCACACTCAACACTCACACTCAACACTCACACTCAACACTCTTGTCACACTCAACACTCTTGTCACACTCAACACTCTTGTCACACTCAACACTCTTGTCACTCTCAACACTCTTGTCACACTCAACACTCTTGTCACACTCTTGTCACACTCAACACTCTCGTCACACTCAACACTCTTGTCACACTCAACACTCTTGTCACACTCAACACTCTTGTCACACTCAACACTCTTGTCACACTCAACACTCTTGTCACACTCAACACTCTTGTCACACTCAACACTCTTGTCACTCTCAACACTCTTGTCACACTCAACACTCTTGTCACACTCAACACTCACACTCAACACTCTTGTCACACTCAACACTCTTGTCACACTCAACATTCTTGTCACTCTCAACACTCTTGTCACACTCAACACTCTTGTCACACTCAACACTCACACTCAACACTCACACTCAACACTCTTGTCACACTCAACACTCTTGTCACTCTCAACACTCTTGTCACACTCAACACTCTTGTCACACTCAACACTCTTGTCACACTCAACACTCTTGTCACACTCAACACTCACACTCAACACTCTTGTCACACTCAACACTCTTGTCACACTCAACACTCTTGTCACACTCAACACTCTTGTCACACTCAACACTCTTGTCACACTCAACACTCTTGTCACACTCAACACTCTTGTCACACTCAACACTCTTGTCACACTCAACACTCACACTCAACACTCACACTCAACACTCTTGTCACTCTCAACACTCTTGTCACACTCAACACTCTTGTCACACTCAACACTCTTGTCACACTCAACACTCACACTCAACACTCTTGTCACACTCAACACTCTTCTCACACTCAACACTCTTGTCACACTCAACACTCTTGTCACACTCAACACTCTTGTCACACTCAACACTCTTGTCACACTCAACACTCACACTCAACACTCACACTCAACACTCTTGTCACTCTCAACACTCTTGTCACACTCAACACTCTTGTCACACTCAACACTCTTGTCACACTCAACACTCACACTCAACACTCTTGTCACACTCAACACTCTTCTCACACTCAACACTCTTCTCACACTCGTACATTAAACAATGGAGTGTTTCTCGAGTATGCGTAACCACTGACCGGTTGTATAACACACTCGGTGATATTGGCCCCCTTCGCGTGTTTAAGATTACGAACTAAGCCTCGAACCCCGTGTGAGTCGATGAATTGCCAGCACTCGGGGAGTCGCGTTCCTTCCGTCTCTTTGACACGGTTTTGTGTGTTGCGCTTGTTGTGTTGCAGAACAGGCGGTGGTGTCGGCTGAGCAAGCGACCGAGTCGCAGCCCCAGGTAAGATGCTGGCACGGCCAACGCCAGGAGGCCGCTCATTCCGGAAATTAGATCCAGAGCGCGTTTTCATGAAAGCAACAATACGTTTGTTTTTGTAAATATGTATTCGCACGGTCGATTTAAACCATTGGTTAAGCAGGCGAAGTACCGCCTGATGGACTTAAACGGTTTGACATGATTTCCGACGAATGAGTTTCAAGATAAATGTGTTGTCTTGGATACAATACTCACCACAGTATGATATTCTGCGTGAGACAGACTTCAATGAAAAAATACTTTCAATTTGCCGAGTGGGGTCATGTACTCGGCCAGTCTGGGATAAGGTGAATGTATAATGAAATGAGGCCTGCTTGAATTACAGTTTCAACAGACTTATCTGCAGTACTACATAATATAATTTAAATGCTGATAGACTACAACAGAGAACAGCACTGGGCATCTGCTCCAAATACTGCACTATAACACGCAGAGTTGCATAAATATGGTGCAGATCTCAACCTAGTTGTTACAAAAGTAGGAGAGAGTTTGAGAGGTAAATAAATGCGAGGTGTAGGTGCACACTTTGATACATACAAGTTGAATATTCCCAGTGTGGACCAGAACATGTGTTTGCATGACTGACAGCAGAGTGATAGGCAATTAATCCAGCAGTGGATGGACAGTGCTGTTGTACATTATTGCCATTACTGGGGTCAAGTTTGCAATGTAGAGCACACTTGCCTTTTAGTAATGAGGTGAAACGTTTAGACTACAACGTGAGGGGTGGGGAGGGAGGGAGGGAAGAAATGGGGTGGAGAGTTATGTATACAGTTCTCTTTTCTATCTGACCAAATGGTCTGCAAATGAGCTTGTCATTTTACATTATATGCTTGCAAATGTCTGACTTGATGCACACTCCTGAATCACACATTGTAATATATATGCATATCACCAGTGGCTGATGTTCATTCAAGTTAACATGATTTATATGGGTGCCTGGAAATCAACGAGCAGATGGTGAGATACCATACATAAATGCAACAAGCTCAGCGCCAGTCCTCGTACGGTGTGAAGTGACGACAACCTATGCAGATGTAAGCAGTTGTAGCGTTGACCCTAACCATCTCTTAAAGTTAACATAACCACAACTCCTATTCATTGTTTAATGTGACGGATTTATGAAGATGGAAGAGCAGGAATCGAAATACAATTCAATGATTTAAATTTTAACTAAGTTTTTATTCTGAAAATTTAAACCTGTTGCGCTTTTGCAAACTGCATTCTCAAAACGGAAGTTTCCTTTGCAGGGACCTGAAAATCCACATGCAGAGTTCGGACTTGCAGACAGTATCCAGGTATATTGCATCTGCACACTTCCATCTTCCATTTGGCTTCTGTTCTTGCAGATATTTCAACTTAACATACAAACCAAAAACCCCACTGCTATTGTACTTCATTACAGAAAATCATGGAGAGCGAGAGGGTTGGCGGGGACCGTTCCAAGCAGAAGGTGGACCTGCAGGCGCTGCCTACGCGTGCATATCTTGACCAAACAGTGGTGCCTATCCTCCTCCAGGGGCTGTCTGTACTTGCCAAGGACAGGTGCTTATGCTCTTTTACCTGGTAGAAACATTACCACGTTATTCAGTCATATGTTTGTATATTAACTGTTTAAAAACAAATCTCTTAATCACACTGTTAGAGACTTAATATGAAAAGACCATACATTGTCACAGCACTTGAGCTACAAGTGATTTAGCAAGAAACATCCTCATAAGACCCCCCATCTGCTGGGCATTATGGTGCCTCTAGGGGAAGGTACAGCATACAGCGAAGTCTACTGACATGGGACAACGATTGCAACGAAAGACATAAGAGCGAAGATCACAAAGGCAAAAGGAGTCGTGGTAGTATTCAATAACATATGGAGAAGCAAGAAAATCAGCGACCAAACGGAACATTTTTACGTGCATGTTCGGTACAGCTTTTTTATGCCTGCGAAACTTGCACATTGGCATTCGAAATATATTGCTGTAGGATAGTGCGTGTAAACTGGACCAAAAGAGTGACCAATATAGAAGTAATAAAAAGGTTGCACATAGAAGAAGACCTGATGATGCAGGCAGTGATGAGAAGGAAACTGGCACAGTTTGGACACCTGTAGAATGAACAACAACAAGCAAATTTAAAGTGTATTGTTTGGAAAAAATAAAGGAACCGGAAAGAGAGGAACATCTAATGGGGCATGACGTGGCACTACTTAAATAAATTGGCAATAGATAGGAAAGTGTAAACGATGACCAATGTGAAGTCGACACCTACAGCCCATCTGCCCATGGATCGTGATGATGATGACAGCATACAGTTTTGCCATTAGCCTGTGCATATCGAGTCCCCAATTTTTGTGTAGATATTCTTCATGCAATATTTGAAAATAAATTGGTCCAATGCTGCACTCAGGACCTTTTTAGTATGTGTTTTTCTCTGTAAAGTATCAATTTAAAGTCTATTAATGGTCTGTTGAGGCTCACTAACGAAACCATTTTTTATTTGTCTTATGTTTCATTGCAGACCACCAAATCCTATTGAGTACCTGGCAGCATATTTAATGAAAAACAAGGCTCAGTATGAAGACAAGAACTAAACCTCGGAAGAATGTGCTTGAGAGATAGAAATGTGCATTTGCAAATGCGTGCTCTGGATAAGGTTATATAAACTTGTTTGTTTTTTGGAGAACCATGGTTTTTCTATTTTTATTTTTTACCATCAGTTGTATTGAATTATGACCATTGGCTGTTAAGATGCAGTTGACTTGAATTTTGAAAAAGTGAATCACAATGATTTGACATTGTATTGTTTAAGTTGTCAATAAAAATTAACACGCTTATTATTCAGAGTTACAGGCTTACAATTTTACTGTCTCATGATAATTTCTTGGCAAGTTATGAAAAACAAATCGAAGTGGTTTCCTACTTAGGCATGTGTGTCCTCTCTTGCTGTCAGCCCTGACCCAGTGTTGGAAATGTCACATTCCTCTTAACCAGTTTGTTTCAGGAGTTAAACAGAACATACATTGCACGACTTGGTATGAACAGTTATTCACAGTAACTACCCCCAATATATATTTTAATTTCGCAGAGCCTTGCTCATAGTGTTCCACTCAATATGTACAGGTTAATGTTGCTTAACATTGTAAAGTATGGAAATTTTAAGTGATAAAATAATTCCAAGCATCGTACTTAATATTAAAATATCTTAAAGTTTATATGGGTGAAGGTTGCCTGCATACCAGGAACCTTCCAGCATTACCATATCCATAGTTTATCCTTTTGTCCAAGGTTTTACTACTATAGACCTAGACCATATGCAATGTTGCAGTTCTATAGGCCAATTGGAATGCTCATTTAAACATGGAGGAGAGTAAATAATGCATTCACGAATGTGTTTTGGGTTAAATTTCACACTGGAATATGGTAAAAACGAATAAAGCTACACGCCTGAAATGTTTTGCAGTTACCTATGTGTACTTCTAAAAATGTCTTACTGAGAAGGCTTATAGTATGTTCAGGAAATTTGTCTGAGCATGTTATACCTTTACAAATGAAAAAGGCTGATGACATTTTTTCCTGTCCCTTTTATTAAGTTCACTTTAAATCCGTATCAATTAAGAATGTAATTTCAAGAGTTTGGGAGAAAAAACTGGGCAAAGTAGGGGCAATTTCTTGACTTAAAGCTTTCGTGACAGATGGGATCAGATCACGAATTTTATGGACTTAAATCGAACCAGGATCTTGTGTTTGCTCATGATTTTGGAAATCTTTTTGGTGACCCCTGCTATGCATGGCAAGGTGATGGTTTTGATTAGGTCCTCAGATGTTTCTTTCCCAACGGTTTGGGTGATAGCTTTACGGATTGTGTAGTCTGAATATCCATTCATCTTGCGAGCTTGGTGCACGTGTTTCAGTTCACTGGCTAGGTGGTGATGGTCGGAGATACATCGAGCTCTATGGTGTAGAGTTTTGATGAGGGAATTCTTCTGGGATGGATGGTGGTGGGAGTCAGGTTTTAGGTCTGCATCAGTATGGGTTACTTTCCTGTAGACAGAGTAGCCCCTTGAGCCATCTGGTCTCTTTTCGATTAGAACATGGTAGCTTGCCATCCTTTTCTACCTCCATGGTGAATTTGATGGCTGGGTGTATGGAATTGATGTGGTTGAATTGTTTCAGAGCTGGTCGGCCATGTGACCAGATGACGAACGTGTCATCTACGTACCTCTTCCACAAAGATGCACGTAGAGTGGATGCCTGGATGGCATTTATCTCAAAATTTTCCATGAAAACATTGGCTACAACCAGAGATAACTGGCTGTGATGTTTCCATCTTGTCACCTTCCGATGTTAAGTTTTATTTGACTAAAAATGGGACAATTCCAGTTTTCGCTGTCGCACCCAAAAGCTGTTAATTTCTCCAGGGCTCATGCGCCTACCCTTCTCCTGATTCTCCGATTTTACATGAACATAACCGTCTCCGCTTGAAGTTGGGCATGCGACAAGTACAACAAGTTGTTAATTTCCCACATTAACATAACCCACTTCGTTGGGCGCACTGCAAGTGCGGTGTTGCTGGCCCTAGGGCACTTGTAGCCCGCCTCCTTCGTTATGACACTTGGGCTACGCTCAGCTCAAACCTTTAAAGACAGCTTGCCTTTGGGAGCTTCACCCCTTATTTCCGCCTGAAAACGGTCGCTTGTGTCGCGATCGAAACGTCGTGTTTTTTTTGTTTATTTTTTTAAAGTAAATTTTTAAAAGACCCAAAGAATAAGTCGGGGCAACCAAATGTTCAGGTCCTGATGCTCATGGATAAAACTGACAGTGAAAATTACCCATGTGTAGGTGAAACTGATGACATTCAAGCCAAACAAACTTCCATACCAAGGTCGTGGTAAGTGCTCATTATAGAATGTAAAAGTTGCCAGTAACAACATCATAATTAAAGTAATGTATATATCAGGGGTACCGTTTTCCACAACAATATTTTTAAATTATGTTTTCCATTCGTGACTTTTGCATTCTACAATGAGCATTATCACGACAATCGTTTTTCAGCAATGGATGTAGAACTACATTCCTGTTATTTACAACATTAATCTGACACTACCGCATATGCACAGCCCTGAAAGAGGATGTGCCCTTGTATTAAAATCATCATGAAGTAGCGTCTTCCAGATCTGGTCACTTCGGCTTGAGACTTGCTGGGAGAATGTGACTGGCCCCTTTTGCACTGAACAATATTGCATACGGCCTATTTCTAAAGTAATGCGGGTAACTGCATTGGACAAAAGGAGAAACAACATTCAGATGGCGATGTGTGCTGGAGGTAGTCGGTGCACTGATAAGGATGGAGGGGCGCCGATTTGATGGAGTTCTTCGAGCGGGAATTGACAATGTCACGCCAGAGTGGGATCCACGTTACAGGGCCCCGAGAGAGATTCATGTTCAAGGGCCACGCAACACAACGGGGCATTCACGTTCCTGGGCCCCCCGGAAACGCGCAATTCACGTTGCAGAGCTCGGAAGAGAAATTCCGGTTCCAGGGCCCGGACAGAGAAGAATTCACGTGCCCGGGCCCGCAGACAACAGCGAATTCACATTGCAGGGCCCCGGCTCACGTGACCGAGGGGGGGTGGGTGAGCGCGTGAGCGAAAGAGGGTGAGTGAGAGTAAGAGAGAGAGTGAGTGTGTGGGTGAGTGAGGGTAAATGAGTGTGAGTAAGTGTGAGTGAGTGTGAGGGTGAGTGAGAGAGGGTGAGTGTGAGAGGATGAGTGTGAGCGTGAGAGAGGGTGAGTGAGAGAGGGTGAGTGTGTGAGTGTAAAGAGGGGTGAGCGAGGACGCGATAAGGTGAGCTAGGTTGGTAAGGGGAGTGAGAGAGATTTCGGCTGAGTGAATCCCCCCGGGCAGGAGGAGGGAGGGTGGAGGCGATGGAGCGACGCATCGAGTGCATCCTCTTCAGCGAGTTCCATCCCACGGCAGGGCCCAAGATCACGTTCCAGGCAGGGTCTCGCTGGGGCCTCCGTCTCGGCCTCTTCACACCGCAGCTATCGTGCACCACCACCACCACGCTACACCCACCCGGCTCTCTCTGAACAAAGTGGCGCCGCACGAGAGGCGAACAAACACGAGGGCGGGGACTCTGGGAGAGAACTCGCGGCCTCGTCGCTTGCCGCAGCGGCAGCGAGGCCTCGTGCAGCAGTAGCTCTGCAGCAGCAGCAGTACGACACCTCGTGCAGCAGCGAGGCCTCGTGCAGCTGCTGCTGCACGACGCTTCGTGCAGCTGCTGCTGCCCGAGGCGTCGTACTGCTGCAGCGAGTGGAGGCGGAAAGTCCGAGGCGAGGTGACGAGAGAGGCGGGCAGGGGGGGGGGGTGCACCTTGCGGTCAGGGCGTTAGGATAAGGGGCCGGCCATAAATGACGTCACGCACCTAGGGGGGGGGGTCAGACATTTGTGACGATGTGTGACAAGGGGGAGGGGGTGGTTTGAGAAATGTGACGTCACATCAACATTCGCAACTTTAAATAAATATAGACAACACGTTCTACTTAATTAAATAAGACTTTTTTTAAATAAATGTTTTCTCCTACAACATCAGAGTGTAGCGCCACATTAAATACTCACTACAATGACAATAGTTTAAAGCGATTTGAAGCATGTTTTATTTTGGGGGGGGGGGCAGAGCTTTGTGACGTCATATTTGAGGGGGGGGGTCTGACTTTTTGTGACGCCGTGTGACTAGCGGGGGGGGTCCAAAATCTCGTGACGTCATTTATGGACGGGCCCCTATCAGTATTTACTAAATGGGATCTTATTTTTGTTGTTGCCAGTATCAAAGTATTAAAAAAACCAAGGATAGGTTTTCACCCTTTCTGGCAATAAAATATGTTCCTTGCACAAGAATATCTGTTTTATTACCATCAAGGGTTTTCATACTAACAATGTTTAACTTGAATACACCAATGGGGCTTTAGTGGTGTCTTGCATAGCCGCAGATGTGGGAAGCGCCGCTTCTTAGCTTGTTTGGACCGTTGATTGTACAATGTTTGGAGTTTCTGGTTGCACAACATGCATTGTAGACAAAAGTGTTCATTTCAAGGTCCCCCTTGAAGGCATTCGTGCACGAAAGGGCTGAAGGCAGTGCCGGGCTCGCCTGTTACAAACAACACGAACTATACTATTCACTCCAACATCCCCCATCAATAAAATGTGCAAACGTTTACAGCACTGATCAACGCGATCATAATACAATTTGTCTGCGTTGAAGACTTACACGCGTCAACGGATACGTGACAGATTAAACACGTGCTGTACTGTTTTAATAATTGATACGCAGTTGATCATAAGCAGTTCCTGTGATAAATATTTCAATAACTAGATCTGCCGATTTTGTCTTAACATATTTTTATTATGTCCACTTAATGGTTCGTTAAGGGTGAAATTTGAATAATTGTATCTGTGGTATGTGGATTTGGTTTGCTATAGAGAATAGCGTAAAACGCCTTAATTGTTGGAACAGATTTGTGCGGTATTTAGACGCTGTATAAATCTAAATTAATATTTGTGATTATCCAGCACTAACTAAAGCATTAATTTCTGAATTCAAATGAAATCACATTCGTGTGACATTAAATTACAAATAAAGTTGTCCATACAATGCAGCCGTGGACAGTAAACTGATTATTCTACACATGACGCTCGGATTTCAGTATTTAAAGAGTCTTGGTTCCAAAGAAAACTTGAGTTTAGATATGATTAGAGGAACAGATTGGATGGAGAGGGATTGAAGGTGGCTGTTGTCATTATAAATGCCTTCCTACCTAATTTTGTGAAAGCCTTTGTGGGAAATTATTGCATCTTTGCGGTGTTTGTGGTGTGTTCCAAGGCCATAATTATAATATATATTCAAATATGCTCAAAATGCCCCCCCCCAATATATCGCTATAAAATAGATTTCTGTTTATATGATTGTGGTTATAGTTGTACTTTATTAATCCCTAATCTCTGCCATTACATACAATGAAACAAGAAATGGTAAGAAAGTAAAAACGGAGCAATGCAATACAATATACACTATTAGACATTATTGTAAGCAAAAAATCAATCCCATGTGTTGGTGAATTTTTAAATATTTTAGGCAGGAAATTCGTTTTCAAATTTAGATTTTTTTTCTGGGGGGAGACCCCCGGACCTCCTGGATGATTTGCCCCCCCCCCACCCTCCCCCCCCAATGTTGACTCCATGGCTACAGCCTTGGTGTGTTCGTATATTCCGTTCTGATTTACAGCGCATGAGTGTTGATGCATCATCCTTGGTGCGTTTTGACCTGCAGGTTCCAGAGGATTACATCTCAAAGGAGTTCTTTGATACCATTCAAGTTTACATCATCACCAAACCTGAACTACAAAATAAACTTATTACAGTGTAAGACAAAACACATTTTTTCATTTGTTGTAAGTTCTATTGTTTATTAATTCGTTTATCATTCGTGCAGCAGAGAACCTTAAGGTAAATATGGAGCACATTTGTCTTACCAGTGATAGAAAATTTGCCATTTTAATGTTTGATACATCACTAGAACAGTGGCAAAAGTATAATATTATTAAGTGTTACATTTCAATCATGCTTTTAAACATTGTTCAGCTTCAGAAATGTAACCATTAATTCATTTAAAATGTACAGTGCTTAAGGAATACGTATTTATCATTGGGTGAGGTTAATTGGCAACATGCTGGATATCTAAGCCAGTGGTTAGAAAGTATCTGCTCTTGAATAGAACCTGATATAAAAGGGTTATTGCTAAGACAGTGGTCCGTTGTTACTTGATTCTACAAATAACAGACATTATCTGGCCAGGAAGACCCTGACACTGAGATGATACTGGGCACGACCATTGTCCTATTTAGCTTTTGTGCCTGTTTCTTTAAAGATTATGACGTTTGGTTTCGCCCCAAAATTGTACCCTTCTGACCTATTTCTGTGACTACTAGGTGATTGCATAAATGATTACAACTCAGGTTTTCGGGTGTTTCTTTTTGCCTGCAGGACGGCTCTTGGAAAGAAGGTGATTGGCTGCCCGGTGTGCATCGAGAACAAGAAGTATTCTCGCAACGCGCTGCTCTTTAACATGGCCTTGGTGTGCGATGCGGCTGCCAAGACCTGTTCTCTGGAGCCTATCGTTAAGAAGCTCTCCACCTACCTCAAGACATTGGAGGTGCCTGCCTTTTCTTACACCTTAACCAGAACTCTGCAACCTTATAACTTACTTCCATCAGTCTTGGTTGCTTGGTGTAATTGTTGAACAAGCCATGCTTCTGCAGTGGTGACCAATGAATCATTAAAACAAACCATTGCTTGGTCCCACCAAAATGATGCTGACTCGGAGGTATTAATTTTACCCACCTTTGAGATCTGATAAGACTGAGCTAATGATGACCAGAATTGGAACTTGTGATTTTACAATTTCACACTTGATTTATTTAACTCTTTTGGCCATTACCTTTCTCACACTTTAATTACAGAAGTCAATATATCAACGTAAACTCTCGCCAAGGGTAATGTCTCCTATTGTTCTGTGCGCCATGCCTTCCTCCTCTGACCCCAATCTGTCTTTCACCTGCCTCTATCTAACAAAGTGTCCCTCTCGCTCTCCGAGTACAGCAGGAGAATGGATTCATCTCCAACGAAGAGAGTAAGCAGAGGCTGCCGCGCATCATGGCCGAGCTGTTGTCGGAGCTCAATTCGTCCGGGAGATGCTCCATTCCTGTCGGTGAGCGGAACGGTCTGCGAGTTCCTCTAGGTCAGGGGTCGGCAACCGAAATAACAAGAAGAGCCATTTTGTTTCGAATTCGGTTTAAAAAAAAACATTTACAGTCGTAATACATGGTGAATACGAGACGGCGGTCCTTAATAAATAACGTCATGAAGCGGGAGTCCTCAAAAGAGCCGCGCGTGGCACCAGAGCTACAGGTTGCCTGACCCCTGGTCTAGGTCAGCGTACGACGTTTCGGTACCTGCCTACATGCTTGGTGTTTCCGAGTTATATGATTGTTTCCGATTGATTTTACTGCAGGAAAAAAAACAAATATCTATTTGGGCCACCACAATTATTGCATTACTTTGAGCCTATGTTAGTCCAGTGCTGGAGAAAATGTTTTACTTGAATTGCAGTGTATTATTGATTAGTCTGAACTAACTGCCCTTGATGTCTTTTTCATCTGTTCTATTATTCAAGGACTGTCAATCAACCTTCATACTCAGCATCACCGACCAACTTGACTGACCTTACTTCAGCATTAGTTCCTGGCTAAACTGTCTGCCCTCACATAAGTTACCGAACAGCTCCACAAACATATTTGTAACTAGCTTCATTACCCGGCTTCGCCCAAGACTTGGATTTTTGTCTTGGATTAATACACGGTCTACGCGGAGGGTGGGGGGGGGATGCGTGACGTCAGCAGGCACACTGCGTGACGCTGCCGCATGCGGGTGACTTCACAGACGTGACGTCACCGCTCACTTCCAGTGCAAAATATATCCATTATTGCACCCCCCACCCAAAATACAAAGTCTATTTTTTGACTTTTTGCATTGTGTACAGTCTGGAAGCTGCCCACATGCCAAATTTCAAGTTTGTTGCATGTTGGGAAGTATGCTAAACATTTCGAACAGACACACATATTCACAAATATCCCTTTTTTATATACATAGATGAGCATTGTAAATAACTTTTGACCAAATTAGCCGGAATACGTTCAACCTCATCAGATCTGGAAGCTAATCAAGATTGAGCCTGGAATGTTGGCACTAAATTTACTCATAATTGACACATGTGAACGTACAAACCGCGTTGTGAATTTGTCCTTGTTTACATATCACGTCTGATGGACGACCAACACGTACGCATTATAGGCTTTGGGACTACACTGGGCAGCAGACAGCAGTGCAGCAATATACATTGTCATGCTCCATGTCTCACTAACCCACATCGAACAGCGCACTGAAGTATGAAAAATTAACCCCCATGACCCATGTGGCATGGGGAAGGCCCTAATATAGCCGTGGATTGGCTCAAGGGCTGTACATGTACGTATGCACATTGGGGATCGTCGTCTTGGCCGTTGCTCGGGCGCTGTGCAGACGAGTCCAACACGATCCACGTGAAGGTGGTCCCACAGCGACGTGCCCCGGCCGTGGTGCAGGAGTACGACGTCCCCGTGTTCACGGAGCCCCGCGATGCTCGCGACTTCAGCCAGTGGGACCTCACCACCCAGCAGGTGAGGGCATCACCTTGTCCACAATGCAGCGTTCGGTCAGGGAGACCTCGCCATCGAACAAAGATGGTCACTGCATTGTGCGCTGTCGGATGTGCTTCTGTAGCCGTCTGGAA
The DNA here is from genome assembly GCF_048934315.1 of Petromyzon marinus. Lineage (NCBI taxonomy): Eukaryota > Metazoa > Chordata > Hyperoartia > Petromyzontiformes > Petromyzontidae > Petromyzon > Petromyzon marinus. Next base: position 17,948,667 of record NC_133672.1, read on the forward strand.
CACTCTTCCTTCTTATGTTAGGAAGCCCACATGAGCTATGCACTTTTAAATCATCACCTAGATTGAAAACCCATTTCTTTAGAACACTGGTTTTTTTGTTTAGTTTGTTGTCTTTCCACTGCACCTCCGATTAACAGGGTCGGCTACGTACGGTGCAAAATAAGTTCTACACACGTACAACATATGTACACTACCCAGCAGTGTGCAGCCAGTAAGACCTCAAGCCTGCGGCTCCGCTTCTTTCGTGGGGAAAGGAATTGATCAGCAGCGTTTCTATATTCATGTCATGGTTGGTGAAACATTGGATGGCTTCAGGATAGGGTTCTTAAACTATAATCGGTAAATTGGAAACCGTTTTCAGAATCGATCACCGGTTCCAAAGTCAGGAACCAGTAATTGTTATCCAGTATAATTTTAGTGATGAATGCAGATTAATGCACGCGAATGTACAAACCACGAAGTACATTTGCCCTCGTTTCTCAGTTAAACGGTAAAGGCGCAACCCAGCAATTGCTAATTTGCTTGCCCGCACCACTACTTGGAAGTAGTCCTCTACTTACGATGGAGATGCGTTACGACGACCCCCACATCAGAAGTCAAAAACATCATAAGTCGAAGATGGCCTAGCCTACCCAGGAGTCTTAAAGAATGGTGATAATTTAGCAAAACAGAGCAATTTACAGTACCATACTGTATGAACTATATACTGTATGTATTTATTAATTACAATACTGTATTGCACAGTAAAATGTAAAGTAAAAAAAGGTAAATTCTTAGCCTACCTATATGAACTGCAATTTAATAGAAAGTTTTTTTCAGGAAACAATCCTATCTGCTATAAAAACTTTTAACATGCATTGAACGTATCGTGGTAAACCTAAAATGAAATCGCTAAAGCTACGTATCATACATGCATTGAACGTATCGTAACGTATCATTCTACTGTACTTGCCAAGATTCGTACCTTGTACGCTGCTGCGTTTGCCTGCCGCGCGAAATTAAAAATATTTTACAGTTTTGTCGTATCGCTATCGCCATCTTAAGATGGAAATATCGTAAGTCGGACCATCGTAACTCGGGGACTATCTGTAGTTGGTGTACCGACGCTACCCTATGGTACGTGACCTGCTGGTAGACTGGCCGGTGTTCCCTTTTATACTGCCGGATGGGAACAGAGGAGCGGGGATTTGAGCATCTTTACCCATTGTTTCAACTGGTCCATGGTTTGAGATTGGTGAATGCAGTCGCACTGTGGGCTATCCTTAATTGTAGCCAGTAGCTGGGCCAGCCCCCTGCTTACCTTCCACGTCGGGGGGAGATTTTACTCTCATTACAAATGGTGAAGCCACACTGTGCTCGTAGCAGCCACGCACGCATGCTGCCATGCGTATGTCGTGAAATGCTGCACAGTGTGAGCGTAAAGGATGGTGTCGTGGGGTGTGTACGCTCTGTGGACACCGAGGCGTGGATATGTCTGTTGTTCACTGTGCGCCCTACGGCCGCGCAGATTGTGCCGTATATGGACGGGTTCCGGCAGGTGCGAAGGATCGCCGACGAGGCTGATGTGGAGCTCAACCTCGTGCGCATTGCCGTACAAAACCTGCTGTGAGTGCCTCGAGTCTGTGCTCCTCACCAGTAAACCCTGAGAAGAACACTACTCCCATCCCTGAGCGAGAATACCGTGAAAATGTTGTCCCTTCGCAAAAAATAAATATATCTGCACTGATACAATAACTGTGTTCGCACCAATGAATCGTACAGTGTGTTCTCCCAAATTTTCTTCTGTTTGTAATAATTAACCCTGTCTCTGATACTGTGCGTAGTACATTCGGTACTAAATTATGTACAACTGTCTTACAGGTACTATGATGTAGTCACCATTGTTCCTATATTCCAGGTAAGATTTACTGCACAACTACTGAACACCCTCTCTGTTTCCAAACAAAATACTTGTTTAGGCATGTATCTATTTATCGAATAAAATGTTGTTTTTTAATGTATATGGCAATCCATGCGGAGATTATTTATTATTTGTGAAAAAAAATTGCAAGGCAAGTGAGATGCTTGTGTGTGTTTGTGCGTGTGCATAGTATTCCAATGTGTACTGCCCAACGCCTGGGCTGCAGCAGCTGACCGATGACAAGGCTCTACAGGAGGAGTGTCTCGCCTACATCACCAAGCCAGGTACGCTTCGTGTCCGCGTGGGCAACAGCGTTATGTGTACACGCGTGCGTCACTGTGTAGCCTCATGTACCCGTGTTTCAATTGAGCATCTGTTAAGACGTAACGCTTGGATATTTCCTGTGCCCTTCTGCCGCTGAACCTTTGGAATTCCATCCTGTCTTGGTGCACTTGGCATGCATCAAGCACCTCGGATTAGCCTGGTTGGCTATGTGCGGCGCGAAATAAGTTCTACGTACATACCACCACTTAGTAATGACTAGTGTCACAAAAATCTGCATATTCCAAGAATGGAATATTTGCAGACTACTGTCTTTTTTTATCTGACAGAAGTAAACATTTAGCAAACAGTGCTTTTACATAGGTACAGTGAGGGAAAACAGTATTTGATCCCCTGCTGATTTTGTACGTTTGCCCACTGACAAAGAAATGATCATGTTCTTAGTTCTTTCGGTAAAGTCACGTTGAAGGGAAACAATAAAATAATAAAATATATATAACAATAAAAATTCTCACGACGTTTCGACCATAACACAAACGGTCGTCATCAGGTGTGTCGGTTTGCATAAATGTATTTATTTTTAAACGGTGTATTTATTTATAAAAACCGTTAGTGCCACGCGCAGCGATTTGGCAGTTTATTTAGAAGGACTAGTCCATCTATGTTCTGAAAAGAGGAGGGGGGAGACAAAAAATTAATGTACGCTGTCTGAAAGCCACTGTAAGCGTGAACAATCAATTAAGACCTGAAATGGTTTATCAAATCTTTCCAATGATTGCTAAGCCAGAATCCATCTTCTCGGTTGAAATTGTCTCTGTGCTTGTATATGTGGATAGCTCATGAACGAATCTCTCATGGTAGCCAGATGGCTTACAAATAACCTCTGTCTTGGAAAAGTTAATGTCATGTGAGCCTACTGAATTATAACAATGATCTGCCACGGCCGAGGTGTTGGTCCTACCGTGTTTAAGGTCTGCTTTGTGTTCACGAATGCGGTCCGAGACATGGCGTTTGGTTTCTCCAATGTAACTACTACCACAGAGGCAACTTAGTTTGTAGACACCAGGGTATTGTATGTCCGGAATCACATCTTTTACAGACGGAACCAGATCACGGATTTTATGTAATGTGTTGAAACGGACCTGGATCTTGTGTTTATTCAAGATTTTGGAGATCTTTTTTGTGATCCCCACAATGTAGGGTAAAGTGATGGTTTTGAAAGGCTCCTCAAGAGGGTCCTTCATGGTTTGAGTGATAGCTTTGCGGATTGTATAGTCGGAGTAACCATTAGCCTTAAGAGCTTGGTGTACGTGCTTGAGTTCACTGCCTATGTGTTCCTGGTCGGATATGCATTGGGCTCTATGATACAGAGTCTTGATGAGAGAATTCTTCTGTGATGGATGGTGGTGGGAATCCGGTTTCAGATAAGCATCCGTATGGGTAGCTTTCCTGTAGACAGAGTGGCTCATTGAACCATCAGGTCTCTTTTTAATTAGGACATCCAAAAAAGGTAGCTTGCCATCTTTTTCGACTTCCATGGTAAATCTGATGGCTACCTTTTTTAGATGTCCTAATTAAAAAGAGACCTGATGGTTCCGTCTGTAAAAGATGTGATTCCGGACATACAATACCCTGGTGTCTACAAACTAAGTTGCCTCTGTGGTAGTAGTTACATTGGAGAAACCAAACGCCATGTCTCGGACCGCATTCGTGAACACAAAGCAGACCTTAAACACGGTAGGACCAACACCTCGGCCGTGGCAGATCATTGTTATAATTCAGTAGGCTCACATGACATTGACTTTTCCACGACAGAGGTTCTTTGTAAGCCATCTGGCTACCATGAGAGATTCGTTCATGAGGCTATCCACATATACGAGCACAGAGACAATTTCAACCGAGAAGATGGATTCTGGCTTAGCAATCATTGGAAAGATTTGATAAACCATTTCAGGTCTTAATTGATTGTTCACGCTTACAGTGGCTTTCAGACAGCGTACATTAATTTTTCGTCTCCCCCCTCCTCTTTTAAGAGCATAGATGGACTAGTACTTCTAAATAAACTGCCAAATCACTGCGAGTGGCGCTAACGTTTTTTATAAATAAATACACCGTTTAAAAATAAATACATTTATGCAAACCGACACACCTGATGACGACCGTTTGTGTTATGGTCGAAACGTCGTGAGAGTTTTTATTGTTTATATATATTTTATTATTTTATTGTTTCCCTTCAACGTGACTTTACTGAAAGAACTAAGAATATGAATTACTGCAGTCACGAAAGCTTTAAATCAAAATTTGAAGAAATGATCAGTCTATAATTTTAATGGTAGGGTTATTTGAACAGTGAGAGACAGAATAACAACAAAATCCAGAAAAACGCATGCCAAAAATGTTATAAATAGATTTGCATTTTAACGAGGGAAATAAGTATTTGACCCCCTCTCAATCAGAAATATTTCTGGCTCCAGGTGTCTTTTATACAGGTAACGAGCTGAGATTAGGAGCACACTCTTAAAGAGAGTTGAGAGTGCTCCTAATCTCAGCTTGTCACCTGTATAAATGACACCTGTCCACAGAAGCAATCAATCAGATTCCAAACTCTCCTCCATGGCCAAGACCAAAGAGCTCTCCAAGGATGTCAGGGACAAGATTGTAGACCTACACAAGGCTGGAATGGGCTACAAGACCATTGCCAAGCAGCTTGGTGAGAAGGTGACAACAGTTGGTGTTATTATTCGCAAATGGAAGAAACACAAATGAACTTGTCAATCTCCCTCGGCCTGGGGCTCCATGCAAGATCTCACCTCGTGGAGTTGCAATGATCATGAGAACGGTGAGGAATCAGCCCAGAACTACACGGGAGGATCTTGCCAATGATCTCAAGGCAGCTGGGACCAGAGTCACCAAGAAAACAATTGGTAACACACTACGCCGTGAAGGACTGAAATTCTGCAGCGCCCGCAAGGTCCCCCTGCTCAAGAAAGCACATATACATGCCCGTCTGAAGTTTGCCAATGAACATCTGAATGATTCAGAGGACAACTGGGTGACAGTGTTGTGGTCAGATGAGACCAAAATGGAGCTCTTTGGCATCAACTCAACTCGCCATGTTTGGAGGAGGAATGCTGCCTATGACCCCAAGAACACCATCCCCACCGTCAAACATGGAGGTGGAAACATGCATGCTTTTGGGGGTGTTTTTTCTGCTAAGGGGACAGGACAACTTCACCGCATCAAAGGGACGATGAACGGGGCCATGTACCGTCAAATCTTGGGTGAGAACCTCCTTCCCTCAGCCAGGGCATTGAAAATGGGTCGTGGATGGGTATTACAGCATGACAATGACCCAAAACACACGGCCAAGGAAACAAAGGAGTGGCTCAAGAAGAAGCACATTAAGGTCCTGGAGTGGCCTAGCCAGTCTCCAGACCTTAATCCCATAGAAAATCTGTGGAGGAAGCTGAAGGTTCGAGTTGCCAAACGTCAGCCTCGAAACCTTAATGACTTGGAGAAGATCTGCAAAGAGGAGTGGGACAAAATCCCTCCTGAGTTGTGTGCAAACCTGGTGGCCAACTACAAGAAACGTCTGACCTCTGTGATTGCCAACAAGGCTTTTACCACCAAGTACTAAGTCATGTTTTGCAGAGGGGTCAAATACTTATTTCCCTCATTAAAATGCAAATCAATTTATAAAATTTTTGACTTGCGTTTTTCTGGATTTTGTTGTTATTCTGTCTCTCACTGTTCAAATAAACCTACCATTAAAATTATAGACTGATAATTTCTTTGTCAGTGGGCAAACGTACAAAATCAGCAGGGGATCAAATACTTTTTTCCCTCACTGTATACGCAGGATTACCAACACAAACACAATGTGGTCACACACAAGAGCACATAACTCTACAGAAGTGCACACACATAGGATAGAGTTGTCTGTGACCACATTGTGTTTGCGTGTTGGTAATGCTTTATGTTAAAGCACTCCTATATATTTACTTCTGTCAGATTTAAAAGAGACATGGGTAGTCTGCAAATATTACATTGGTATATGCAGATTTTGTGGCATAAAGATTTCACAGATACAAGTAAGATTTGGAAAAATACCACCACAAGAACTCAGGCAGGAGAATCTGTATCAGTTATATAAGTACAATATTTTTACAAAAATACAAAATGCCCAAGTAGCTTTTGTTTCGCCTGAATATTGGGGTAGTTTTCATTCATGTTTTCCTGTGTCTTTGTGTGCTGGTGTATGTTAATGTGTATATTGTGCTCGTGTCTGTTGTGTTTGTGGGGGCTGGGCTGCGCACAGGTCACAAGCGCGTGTCCCTGCGGGAGGCATTCCTTCTCTACTCAGGCCTGAGTCCTGGGACCACGGTCCGTGACCTGTGCCTGCGACACTCGCCACTCATGCAGCACGTGGACGAGAGGTGAGAGAGACCCCAGGGGCCCAGGTGCTTTTAGTTGCTTCTTTGTGCTCCCACATCTATTGGCCTCGCCTTCACCAAACTGCACTGACCGGCATGGGGAATAATGGTCAAATAAGCTCTATGACCCACACGGCATGGGGAGGCCTTCACTCAGGCCTGTGTATGACGGTGTTTACAGACGCTTGTACAAAAGCACGTATATAATCTGTGCGTGACTGCGTGCAGGAAGCTGGTGCAGTTTGGAGTGATGCGGGGCATGATCCGCCGCTTGCACCGCTTCCCGCTGAAGCTCACGGGGGAGGGAAGAGGAGGGGACGAGGGGAGGGAGGGGAAGGGGAACGAGGGGAGGACAGGCGAAGGGAGGGTCCGATCCTCGCGCTGGTTCTCCGGCTGCCACAGTCAGGACCACATCAGTTGCCACAAAGGTGTGACACTTACACACAATGAGACTGCTGTGCAAATTCACACACATGCATTAACTAACAGGCAAATTATACGCATTAATTCGCATCTTCGAAATATGTGATGATTACGGTATCAAAAATGTTGGAAAAAATTACTGGAAACTTTTAACGGTTTTCAATGCTGCCGAAAGGATGAATAGACATCCATAATCCACATTATTGTGCATCAGGGGAGCACGAATAATAACAATGGTTTGTGCTTGAAGATGCAATACTAAATTAATCATAACGTGTGTAAATACAAAATAAGGTGGTTGTATACGAGTGAAAACAAACAACGTATTGGCTTAACACGACAGGTGGGATGAGTCATTTTGCAAGCTTCTCAGCTGTGACCTCATTCCCACTTCGACCTGCAAGCGCAAAGCATATAGGGTGAATGGCTCATCACTATCCCCGTGTTGCTTCTATTTACATGGTAATTGTTCTCTTGAATTTAGAAATTGCACTCATCCAAATACCATTACACGTATGCACGGCCTCCCATTCACATTCTGCATGTCTCTTCATGCAAACGATTGCTCATCATGCCGTTCAGTTTATTTTCCCTACGTCAAAGTTATGGAACACATTAGCTGAATTCGTTTTCCTTTAAACTTACCGGGTGCAGCTGTTTAAAATAAACCTAGTTATCTTAACACTCTTTCTGCTGCTTGAAAGTCAATGGGCTAAACGCACCTTTTGATAAAATGGCCAAAGCACATCATGTTGAAGGTTTTCTCTTCTGTTAATGGAGTCATGGGAATGTTGAGCAATAAAAAAAACATACGAAAAGCAACATACATAAATCAACATGTGTACTTTAACCAAACTTCCAAGAAGTCTATAGTCCCTGCAATAGCAGTCGTAAAAAAATATTTTTACACGGAAAAATAGGATCATTACAGAGTTAAGCATTTTTTTAAGTAAGTAGTTAAACGCAGCCTCTTCGAGCTCCAAAATACCATAAACATTTCGTTTGCATTCCCACCGAACTTGTGTTCAAGTGAATCATCTCTGTTGTCTGTGCGAGTGCAGGTTTAAGCTACCGGGAATTGGAAGACATTATCGACAGTGACCCAAATATACTGGTGTGTTGGAAATAACAGCACACCAACAACCATAGGCGGTCTTGTACTTACGCTGTTAACAATTGTTTTGATGACTGTTAATTATATATTAGAGTTGCACATTATTTATTATGGGATAATGTTAATGTTTTCTTTTCATATGTAATACAAGGTATGTGTAATAAAGATCATTGTGGGTTTTTTGTTTAAGTATGACAAAGTCTTTAAAATGTAAAAAATATTTTACATGACACTGGTTCAGGCCTCGAAGGAATTGTTGGACTTTACGTGTCGCTAAATAAAGGAAGTTACATCGGAAGAACCTGTCTTTTTTTAAGACATCTGTCCAGTCTCTTTGGGCCGCTTACAATGTAAATGTACATGTTGGGCATGTTTTAGTTGCGTTACAAATGCTGTATTCCGCATGTTTTGGAAACAATGTACAGTACCTTATTCGGTTGAGTGACATGCTATAGAATATTTCTGCCCCAACAGACTCAAATTGCCAGATCAATGTTCTTTATTGATTACATTTGCAGAATTCAGCATTGTTTCTTTTGACGTGAACTCGCTTGGACCACGGTGTTTACAGTTCAGTTTGTGTTTATGATATTGCGCTTGATTATATAACTATCTTGTTTCTGATGCCAATATTGTGATCATTTCTAAGTAAACCTTTGAAAGCCCACATGCTGCTTGGAACCAATCTGGCTATTAAGTTGCATAAAGCATGTGTTTGTTCTTCACCTGTGTAGGATCATGAAGCACATCAATATTTAGTCTGATCATAGTTCGCCATGTTGGACAATGCGGGTTGGTTAAGTTTGAAGATGCTCGAGAACAGTTAAGATTTCACTCGGCACTGGCTTTATCCAGCAATGGCCATAACACATGCCATGTATTCCTATTTATATTTTAAGTGCAGTTAGTATTATTTCATCCTGCCGCTGGTTGGAGACTCATGATTCGTTGTTGACTTGTAAATGTGAATGTTTAACTGAAATGTAAATCTCTTTCACAATGTGTTGGACATATTTGCAATCTTTAATAATAAAGACCGCATACCCACGTTTATATTTCCTTCTACAATACTAATACAAAAAAGCAATGATTGTTTTTACAAATAAATTACTGGACAGGTTCCAAAAGTCAGGAACTGGTTCGTTTCTAGTGGAACTGTCGTCGTGAATGCACTGATCGGCACGTGGCGACGTTTCACCACGTGGCAATCAGTGGTGCATTTTCCCTCGTTTTGCAGTTTAAAGGGAACGGTGCTGCCCTGCAATTGCTAAGGCCACTGCTGGTGGAAGGGGCCTCCACTCGTAGGAACTCCAGAGAATGTATTTGGTGTACTCTTTCACACTGACCAGACTGTCTTGGAAGAGGTATCCACACTTTATCCTACCACACGCGATTTAAGAAATTTGCCCCATGGTTTAAACTGCCGTGTCGGGAGATGGAATTGAATCCAACAACCTCTGAATTGTAAATCCAGCGAGCCAACAATCACAGCTGTGACGACAGCTCTCTGTGCCTCCGAGTTGAAACGCATGGATTTGCAATACTGTACATTCTACGTGCAGAAAATCGATTTTGCTTAATGTGTGGTTACCAGTAATGATTGTACGTATGTTGAACTTCATTAGTACCAACTGTGCAAATCGGAGTGGGTGAAGGACAACAAATCGAACAAGAAGCAATCGTGATTCATTAGTAAATTTGACCGCAAATGTGAAACGCCCAATTTATTTATTGCACTGGTGTACCCCAGGAAAGCCCGAGTCTCATGACTCACATTCAGGAGGGTCTTGACAAGTTTTCGTAGTAAGGTGGAGGGGGGGGGATATTGTTATTTTCAATTCCAAGTGTGTAATTTGAGTTATTTTTCGTGGCAAATTTGGACCGTGACGCCGGAACGACAATGGTATATTATTGTGCACGAATTCACGGGATCTTTAACGTCCAGTGAAAGGGGCCGGCGCGTATATTTACGGTTAATTCAACTCCGCGGTAGTAATAACCCTTTACAACTATCTGACCTTTTGATTGGAAAACACATTTTTATTTAAAATGAATAGAACATAAGTAAAAAAATGTTTGGGGTCTTTTGCTAAAGCCAAATATAAAAATAACATGTTATTTTTTCTATCTATTTGGCTTTACCGACAGACCCAAAGAATATGAATTCCTGCAGTCACGAAAGCTTTAAGTCAAGATTTACAAGTAAACAACTTACCAACAGCAAGAGCAGTCAAAAGACGAATCTATAACATTCCCACCGACAACACGGAACTACATGAGGCTTTAAGCCAGAGGTGAAATAATCATTGATATCACTTCGTCATTGGCGCTCGCAGCCTCCCACACTAACACAGCTGCCCTCTTGCATCTGCGCATCTTCACGACAGCCTCCAGTTCACTGTATATTTCTCAATATTAAACGCGTCTTCGTGTCGTTGTGGTGGATGTTACAGCAACTGCTATGTCCACCGCGAGGTGGTGGAGCCAGATAATGGCCTGAGGGCGAGTCTCGATGTGCTCTGGAAGGGGGAAATGCGTCATTGTATTCCCAAGATGTTTAGTGAGTACAACTGAGTCGCAGACGTCTTGAGAGCAACACTATTCAATAACTCAACACAACCTACACTTGGGTGTTGAATACTCATCTAGCCACGCTACGACAGAACTAGACACGGTTCGCTATTCCGGCCCGGACCACAAGCTGGGTCCCGGACCGCGTGGCTAGAGGCTTCTTCTTCCCGACGTGGATCTTCATCACCAGCAACACGAAGAACCCCGAGCCCCTCACGGGGCCCCTGTTATATCGGCCTGGGCCGGGGCTGGCTCCGCCCCTCGCCCCGCCCACCTAGATCTTTCGAGCTCTTTCCCGAAGGCTCCCGAGAGCTCTTTTATACCACGTGACCGCCCAGCGGCCCCCGTCCACCGGTGGCCCCCCTCCAATATAATCCGGTCACGTGTCGGCAGGTCAACCATCGTATCATGCCCCAACGTAACCCTGGCTGGCTGACACTCCCTCTCGCTCCCTCACCGGGAGCCCGCACCGCACACTGCACGTGGTGCCTCCGTGCTGACTAGCGCTCACCCAAGCCCCGCTAGGGCTGGTACTACGCCCAGTAAGCGGGCTACACGTAATGCCAACACATCCGCCGTGGCTTCGTAAGCCCGGCACCACACAGTGACACTCAGTCACTACAGATATAAGCGATATATTAATTTCATTTGAATTTATATGTAGCGCTGTATATAGGGCTATATATACTTAATGGGTCGCGCTACTTACCTGCAGTTGCAGACGAGGTCCACCAGGGGCAATACCTCGGACCGGGATAGGGGCCGCTAGATTCCCCAGCCCCGAGGCTAGGGGGGGCTGCGGGGTGTGCTGGGATGCCCCGGGACTCCCCTTGGAACTCTCTGGAAAGGAGGCGTGGCCGGGGGCGGGCACGCCTCCGGAGCTGTATAAAAGCCGGACCTCTGGACAGGTCGAGGCAGCCAGTTGAAGACTGAAGCCCAGCTAGCCAGGACCCTGGGACTCTCCTGACCCGCCGTCCTTGTAAGGGCCCCGGGTCCGAGCGGGCCAGTGGTCGGGACCTGTCCCTTGGCTGGGTCAGGCCAGAATAGCCTCCCCTACGCCACCCTTAGCCAGATGAGCCAGAGATAGCAGCCCAAGGTCGTCGCCATGGAGTCAACATTGGGGGGACCAAATCCTCCAGGGTGTCTGAGGATCCCAACCCAGAAAAATGTCGAAATTTGAAAACTAATTTCCTGCCTAAAATATTGAAAAATTCATGAACACATGGGATGGACTTTTGTTTACAATAATGTCTAATAGTGTATATTGTATTACATTGCTCTGTTTTTACTTTTGACCATTTCTTGTTTCATTGTATGTAATGGCAGAGATTTCGGATTAATAAAGTACAACCATAGCCACAATCATAAACAGAAAGCTATGCATTGATTTATATGAAGACAAATCCAGATATTGTGGCCAAGGTTTAGCAAATTGTTTTTACTTACATAGCATAGCAATTATTTTTTTATAGCAATATATTGGGGGGGGGGGGGACATTTTGAGCATATTTGAATATATTGGGGGTCGGATGTGTCCCCCCCCCCCCCCCCCCAATATCTCCATGTATATAAAAGGCAAAGTTGTGAGTTCAAAATGTTTAGCCTACTTCCCGACATGCAACAAACTGGAAATTTGCCATGTGGGTACACCATGCAAAAATTTAAAAAAATAGTTTTTTTGGGGGGGGGGGGAGCTCAATAATGCATTTTTTTTGCACGGCAAATGAGCTGTGACGTCAAATCTGTCATGTGACCCGCGCATGTGGAAACGTAACGCATTGTAGTGTAGTGGTTAGCGCTACGCTGCGCTATGAACCTGGCGACCCAAGTTCGATTCCCGCTCACGGCCACCACTGGTGACGATTATTTTTACCGGTCCTGGGCCTCCCCTAGGTCGACTCGGCCTCAAACGAGTAACTGGTGTGGTGTGTGAACATCGCCACTGGGGAGACAAAGGCGGCCGGGCGTGGTGAATCCAAGTCCTGGGCGAAGCCGGGTCGTCAAGCTAGTAGTATATTATAATTACGGCCTTTCCCGTAGCCCCAATAGTAGCTAGCGCACGCCAGTCCGGAGCCGACACCTGCTGAGGCAGTGGGTGAAGGGACCGTTACACCCCTTCAAGTGTTAGGTTCGCTACGTGCTGTATCGTAGCAATTGTTAATAAATGTGTTGCATCTAACCGACCGTTTCCACTCTCGTGAAACCCACACTACATATATTAAGCCATTCCAACAATACGCACACATTCAAAACATCGTAATTGTATTTCATAACGATGTCTGTTACCGTAGGGCACGTTAAAGCATTTACTTATGGACGTGCAGGGTGCACAAACAATAGTACGAACTTTGCAATTTTCCAGTGGACATTGCTTAATGCAATCACCTTTAAACAACAGCAATTGCAAAACATTTTTGTTACGCAAATGATCACCTGTACTAAATGTAAGGTGAACAGGTTGACATTACCATCGCAAAGACTGACTCTGCATGTCCTTGTTGGTGGGTGTTACAGTACGGTACTTCAATATCCCCTGCGTCTCACAAACCCCAAATAAACACGATTTAGTTGTGCCGCCAAATCCTTTATTTTGTATTATTTTCATTAGACCACGGTGAAAAACATACATCTACGCTACACACGTGATTAAAGCAGCACCTAATAAAATTTCACAGAGTTAATTTAAAGTGAGATAACATATCTAACAGCAACAAATATACCACAGTACGCGTCTCTAGCTTGCAGACAAAAGATTACATATTAGCGTATTCAAGACGATGCAAAACACTGCATATCCCAATGTTACACGACCAACGTATCCATTTGCCGAGATGTTTACTCAAAACCGACCACGGATTTAGCGCTCAGGTTGAACACGCAACATCTAAAATTATTCTAACACATTGTCTAAATTGCGTGCTAAAGGCAATATTAAAAACATAGAAAGATTAACCATCCAAATAAATGAACGAAGCAAATAAAAAACGATCACGTAGTTAAACACTGACCCAAGAAACAACTACTTGACGTAAAAAAATATGTAAAACTATGAAGGCGGTACTGAGAGTATGTCGTGTGTAATGTATTTACAAAGCACGTGTAGATGATTACTAAATTAATATTACATAGCCGCATGCGACTCTTCCAATAACTGCTTCGCGACGTTATTTATCAAGGGCCACATTCTCCGTATTCACCACATTCCATTCCGGCTCTTGAAATAGAGTTTTGCCGAATTTCCAGAAAAAAAAATCCGTCATTTTGGTTGCCAACCCGCTGGGGCAAACGAAGGTGAATATACCCGACACCAGATTCAATACCGACGACAGTCGTCATTGATTAAATGTTTCAATAGATTGGTAAGACGTGATTGTTAGAAAAACTTTTTGGGTGGAAAAAAAAGGTTTGTGAACAGAAGTGATTTATAATGGATAAACATGTATTACATGCAGCAAACCCTAGTGAATATATAACCACGAGTGCTTTACACTAATTAGGCATGTATAATGAAAAGTTACCATCGTGGAAATGTGCTTTTTATTTATAGACAATCCTAGCTCCTGCAGATTGTTAAACAACACTGAGGCTTGTGGTACACCAAATCATGCTTTTTCACTTGCCTGTGGTTACTTAACTGTTATTTTTGGCTAAATCTGAATAATCAGTGTAGCTGGATACGGTTCATACATGAATACATTACATATAAAATGAAAACGGTAATACTTTCGGTATACTTTGAAGACGAGCACAGAACAAAGCCGATAATTACATGAAGATTTTCTCAAAGCTTCATAAATGGTAAAACTTGGCATACGAGTAATAATGGAATAGAATGAAAAGGTGGATGCAATAATTAAGGTTTATTTTTTTTGCATGTGAAAATGGACCCAAGAGATTTACACCTAAGGTAAACCGTGTGAGGAGCTTAAAGTTGGACACCATTTCAAACGATCCAGAACTTACGGGATATGGAAGTGTTAAACATGATGCCAAAATGTTGTCTGGTATACCCTTGAGTAAAATCATATGAAAACTGTAAAGCAATGTACAGTACAGGCATTTTCTAATGAGCTAGTTATGGTTTCCGATTAACACGGTTCACTACGTATGGTGTGAAAGAAGTGAAAAAATACATACATGGTTTGCTCATACAGATGCAAGGCATTATTACAAGTGATCGATGTAATAACTTAAAACATGAAACTAGCATTCTGAACATTGTGCAGCCCTTCATTAAAACACAAAACGAGACATTCATCATTGTCGAGGACATGTCTAAGGTTTGTCGATGATTGAAGCCAGTGTCTTTGCTGACATAGTAAAAAACGCAAATGTTTATCTCATAATGGGGATACATTTAGAAGCTATGTGTTTTTAACATCTAGGCCAAATAGCTGCGTATTGGCATTGAAAAAAACATTTGATGTTATCAAGTTGCTGCTCCAGTGAACTTAGAAAATAACAAGTACAATGGAAATAACATGGTTTTCATTACTCTGCAACCAATATGGTGGAGTATTTGTTTAGTCAAATCAACGTATGCTTGCCAAGCAGCTCCATTCAGATGAAAATGTTATCTGCACATTTTTTGTATTCCACTTTCAAAACTGCTTATGCACATTGAGCTCTTCAAACTGGTCAATTGTGTTCCAATAGGATTCCCATCACCCAACCTACCATCACCAAATTCCACCTTTACCAATAGTTTACATATGATACAAATGCTATACACCTCTTTAATTCCACGTGGCCAGCGAGTGCTTGTCCCATCTCAAGAGCCAGAGGAGCCGTGTTGTTCTCATGCCCCCTATGTAAGCTTCGTCTTACTTTTTTTGTGACTCTTTGAATGTTTTTTTGTAAGTGGCAATACATCTGTGAAGGAATGGCTAATGGTACGTTTGCATTTATGAGATTTTCCCACCATTCTATTGACCTGGTGATCAAGAAGCCCTCTAACACATTTACTCTTCACCTTACCACCTAACGGGCTCGATTCCTCAGGGCTAGAAACTGGGTATCCTGGTGCATCTTTGTTGCCCATTGCTCGTCTGTATGCAGACTGTGGCGGCGTAGTAGAATGTGCACCCTGTTTGCCATCCGTATGTTTGAAGAGGGGCACGGCATCTTCTTTTCTCGTGTGCGATGGGCTGAAGCTGCTTTTATCCCTGCGTTCCATCTCAGGATCCAGAGGAGATGAAGGAAACGAAAGCTGCAGTTTTGGAGATCCAATCTTGCCTTGCGCTGAAATTATACGATGCAGTTTAATACAATTATGTCCGATGTACTCCACTGTGGCTCTATTTGAGCATAATTTTTTTTTATAAATAACATCTAGGTCCTTAGATTTAGGGGCATTTTTGACCAATCTCTATAACAATCCCATGAGCAGGAAGCGTTTATCGATGTGTAAAGTGGAGGGACAAATGTGAAGGAGACAGTCTGCTTATGTATTTTGTTACTTAGTCTCCATGATACAAATGACTATTTAGTAAAACATTTTTTTATGAGGTCGCTCAGCTGTGAGCTAGAACGTTGTTTTTTTTTTTTACAAAAATTAAACATTGCAAACCAAAACACCGCACGCAAGATTTTAATAAACACCTTACCACACGATCGTAATTGGCGACAGCAGCAGCAACAACAAAAAAAGACTTAGCAGCTTATGCACATACGCGATTTACTCCTCGCCAGGAGCGGACGACATCCATAGCAGAACCAGTCAGTTTGGTTACTTTTCAGTCCCGCACATGCCAGATGAGCGCCGGCTGCCCCACAGCAGTCGCAGCGCGTCACCTCCCACTTACTGAAATGGATATTTCGTGAGAGAAACAACACGGTTGGAACCTGGTTATCGATTATACCACTCATCACTAGCAGATGTAAACTTGATGTTGGAAAATATGTACGACATAATTCAGAAACGTGGAAAATATGGCCATGTTATATAGTTGATTGAAGAATCATTCGGCTGGTTTCCATTTTCATCTTATGGAGTAACGCAAAATGTAAAATTACACTGGTCTACAATTTTTTAGACGTCTACTTCTGAGATGACGTGCTATTTATTATCGAATTTAACGTGCTCAATTAAAATATGACAATTAAAACAATTGATTGGCTACTGTTCCCAAGATATAAAAGTTTTTACATGTTACGTCTATGTATATTAGGAGAGTTTTACTCAAATTGTAAACCTAGGTCTTTTCATGAGTTATGGTTGCTTTACATGATAACATGTCACTTGTCCTGTTCATGTAACACTTAAAACGTTAGCATAAAAATAAAATGTACTATGAAACAAAAGGCAAAAAACTAGTATGTATAGTTTAGTCCTTATTCATTGTCTACTCAGTGCTTCTTGGCTTGTCTCTTGTATTCATTAAATGGAGCGTCTCTTGTCACTATCCAGCAATAGTCTGAAAGCATTGATGGGCTCCATTGTTGCAATGTCCTGGTGAAATCGCTCGCCATGCTCACTCACTGCTCCGCCGTTCGGTCGGAAAAAAATCTAGATGAGAGTGCAAAAAATGTATCTAGTGACATGTTGCAACCACAAAGCTTTTGTATGCCTTGAGGTGTTCCAGCAACTCCCTGTAGTTGTCTGCCTTGTTGTTTCCGAGATAATTTGTTGCCACTAACTGGAAATCTTTCCATGGCGTATTTTCCTTGCCACGCAGTGCACTGTCAAATGCATCATCTTGAAGAAGTTCACGAATCTGAGGACCAACAAAGACACTTTCCTTTATCTTAGTTTCACTTAATCTTGGAAAATTTCCATGGAGGTACTTTGAAAGCTGCTTGTGTTTTGTCCATGGCTTTGATAAAGTTCTTCATCAGACCCAGCTTGATGTGTAAGGGTAGTAACAAAATCTTCCTTGATTCAACAAGTGGTGGATGTTGAACACTTTTCCTCCTCGGCTCCAATGACTGTCGGACTGGCCAATCTATCTTGATGTCGTGGTAATCTCTCACCCTATTATCCTATTCGCAGAGAAAACAGCAGTACTTTGTGCATCCAGTCTGCAGACCACTGATGTTGGTCATAGTTATGCACCTCAAAAGTTGTTTCATGTTGTCACAGATTTCCTTCATATGGACTGCATGACCAACTGGAATTGATGGCAAAACATTGCCATTATGCAGCAAAACAGCTTTAAAAGACTCATCTTCAATGAATCAATGAAGTCTCCACTCATCTGGATCATGAACGATGTTGAGGGCTGCCATCACATCATCGATGTTGTTGCAGGCTACAAGATCACCTTCCATGAAGAAGAATGGGACAAGATCCTTTTGACGGTCACAGAACATGGAAACCCTAACATCACCTGCCAGGATATTCCACTGCTGCAGTCTGGAGCCCAGCAGCTCTGCCTTACTATTGGGTAGTTCCAAATCCCTGACAAGGTCTTTCAGTTCACCTTGTGTTATGAGGTGTGGCTCAGAGGAGGAGGATGGGAGAAAATCTGGGTCATGTGACCTTGATGGTTCAGGACCAGAAGTTTAATTCTCCTCCTCTTCATCTGACTCAAGTGAGAATGATTGTGGTGCATCAGGAACCGGCAGTCCTTCTCCGTGGGGTACCGGGTGTATGGCTGATGGAATGTTTGGATAATGCACAGTCCACTTTTTATTCTTTGACACACCTTTTTCCCAGCTGGAGGTGCCATGAAGAAGTAACAATTGCCGATGTGATCTGTTGGCTCTCTCAAAATCATTGGCACTGCAAAAGGCATAGGATTTCCTTTTCCTGTTCAACCACTGGTGAAGATTTGTTGCACAAGTGTTACAGCATATGTGTGGGGCCCACATCTTGTCCTGATCTCCAATTTTGCAGCCAAAATAAAGATGATAGGCTTTCTTACCCATGGTGGTTATACTGTGCTTTTGTGATGCAAATGTCACTTCACCACAAACAGCAGAAGTTATCTGCTTTGTTCACACAACTACAAGGCATCTTTGCTCACTTTGGCTAAGCAGAAATGTCCCTTTGCAAAATCAAACGCTGACAAATAAGAAAGCACGACACTGTATGCTTTCTCGAGCTGATATAGGGCAAATTGTTCAGCAGAGGGATGTAAGCCTAGTTATGATTGTGTAGTGTAGTAGAACGACGCTACTCTATTGGCTCGGTATGGGGGCTGTAGGCAGGTGTCACGGGGGTCGTGTCGGGCCGTGACACTCTGCGTGAACCCAACAGGACACGCGACCGGATAAAGGGGGGCCAGGGGCCCCAGGGGGGGGGGTCACGTGGTTGGGGTTCGGGCCTTCCCGAAGGATCGGGAAGGGGGCGTGGCCTGGGGCAGAGCCAGCCACGCCGGAGTGGTTATAAACGGGGCGCGGACGGAGAGCTGGACTGTTCTGTGCTGTTCTGCTGGGTCATCTCTGGGATTAAGCTCTTCGGTCTCCGCTAGTGGACCAGGGCAGCGTGTTGGGCTGTCCTGGTCCAGTGATGTAGCATCCCCGTGGGTTAGCCAAGTTAGGAACGGTGGCTACCACCTTAAGTCGTTATGTGAAGTGTTACCTGTTGTGTTAGCTAATAAAGTGTTGCCTCCAAAGTCCAGTGAGCGCCTGAATTTAACCCACTACAATTGCATCATCCATGACGTCTAGGGGAATAACATGATGGAATTCATATCATGTATGATGCAATACCAGGTTCAGATTGCATAAAACGTCGTGAGAATATTATTGTGTTATTTTATTTGATCAATTTTATTCTCATTCTACGTGACTTTACCGAAAGAACCAAAGAAGATCAGATTGCATAATTCATTGTTTTGCTCAAAAATAAACTACTGTCCCAACCCAGTCATATATTTATTCATAGATCCAGTCAAAGATGTATTTTAGTAATTTCTGGCTTAAATTGAGATCCCTTCCCTTGATAATTCACATATCCCCCACCATTCCCAAGTCAAGGGTCGTATATACTGACCCAATAGCATATCTTGAAACTAGAGCCAATCAACAATTTTAAGCATCATTTTCATTCTCAGTAACCCAGAATTAGTACAGTTGGACTACATTTATTTTGGAGGCATTTTGGCTGTATACCAGTGTTATTAGTGATACATGACGATGCCAATTATGTCCTTGTTTTAAATGCTAACCACGCTCATAACAGACCAGTATATTATCTTAACACAGTTGGCTGCATCCAGAAACCGTATTCGCTATGGCCAAACACACTGCTATGACAAAGTAGCGGAGTGTTGAATTGCATAACTCCCTGAGCAGGTCAGGAATGGATTGTAACCTGTGTGCACATACCTGTTGGCTTTGTTGTAATCCCGTCCCATTGAACATTGGCAGCGTTTGATGTCACAGCGCTGGTACTGTGTCAGTAGCTCTTGAAAGGCGTTCTCGTCACGCTCCCACGATGCATCCCTTTAACAAATGAATCCCAATCTCAAATTTAGCTTTGATCAATTTCAGATTTGTTTTAATCCTGCAAGGGGGAGGATACTACCACCAAGTAACAATTGTGTTTGTCATATATACAGCACATATAGCCATGCATCTTAACTCCTTAACTACAAGGCTTAGTGTTAGAAATATTACATTAAAATATATCTCATAACATTTATTTGTACCTCGTAAAAACATAAGTGATAGAACTGAGTGTAAACAACTATTTATAGTAACATGTAAAGTACTCTCCAAAATCTGCAAAAACAAAAATTAGGTTAAAAACTAGAGGGTATTTGGCCTACTTTTCCACATTGGCTAGACATCTTGTAAGAGGTGGGAATACCCACTCGATACCCCACCACATGCATCATAACTACCTGTGCAGCACTCGTTTATACTGCTGGGTGGACAGATATGGGGTGGATTTAAGAAACGTGTCCAGTGTTTCAACTGTCGTGCCGGGAGATCAAACCGGCGACCTCTGGATTGCAAGTCCAGTGTGCTAACCGTTAAACACCATGGCAGCATCTATTAATTTAAATCTTGACTTCAAGCTTTTGTGACTGGAGGAATTCTTATTCTTTGGGTATTTCGGTAAAGCCACGTAGATAGAAAAAATAATAAAATTAATAACAATATCACGACGATTTTCGATCGCAACACAAGCAATCGTCAGATACAACACAGACTTCTTTTTTCACCTGATGACGATTGCTTGTGTTGTGATCGAAACGTCGTGATATTGTTATTATTATTTTTTTCTATCTACGTGGCTTTAACGAAAGAGCAAAAGAATATTAATTTAAAGTCACGGTCTTGTTTAAAATAGTTTCAGCGGGTTTACAGTGCCCATGTCAAAACAAAGAGCAAGCATTACCGAGATTCTGGGGTCAAATCTTGGGCATCCTCCCAAAATAAACTCGGTTCTCAAGCGTAGCGAGTTGATGGGACTTTGCCTGGTCAGTAATTGCACCAAATAAACACACATTTTGCTGTCAGTAGCAAGTTGCAGAATGGAAACATGCTGTCACATTTCATAACGCACGTAGCACAACTGGGATACATCTTGGTGATAGAAAATAAAAAAGAAAGGAGACCTCTGAAGATGTTCCACAACAATCCAAATAATAGTGCCAATATTCTTGGTTCTTTCGGTAAAGTCATGTAGAAGGGAAACAATAAAATAATAAAAATATAAAACAATAAAATTATCACAAGCAATCATCAGGTGTGGTTTTCACACCTGATGATGATTGCTTGTGTTGCAGTCGAAACGTCGTGAGAATTTAATTGTTTTATATTTTTATTATTTTATTGTTTCCCTTCTACGTGACTTTACCGAAAGAACCAAGAATATGAATCCCTGCAGTCACGAAAGCTTTAAATCAAAATAGTGCCAATATTTGAATATTTTAGCGGTTTACCTCTCAGGGATGTGGATACCCATGCGAAGCATTTCAGCTTGAAACTTCTCATTGTTGTTACAGATGGGACAGCGAAAGAAGAACAATCCCGAGTGCAACGCTTGTTGCTGTTGCGGAACAAAAGCAAGTCATGCTGTGAAAAAGTTCAAGTGTAATTTTGGTAAAACGCGCAATACGGCATTGTATTTCCATGTCCTACCACGGATGTCAGGATATTATTATTTTAGGACACACCACTACAAGGGATCATTACGTTTATAGCACCTATATATCAATCGAGGTTCTGATTTTAAGAAAATGGACTTGTCCTTTTGTCAACCCAATGCTATATGAGAACCTGCCCACATGGGGGGTTATGCAATATAATTTAACCATGTTGATTACTGCGGGTCGGTAAAGGCAGGGAGCACAGACATGGCTGCATAGATGTACAGTACAATGTATTTTGCTGCACTTCCCTGTTACCCACAACATAGGCCCGCAGCAGCAGCCCATTACAACCTGCCTTGTGCATGGTGATCACCGATCCAATAATTATCCACTCACGCCTTCTTTAGCTTTGCAAGCTAAAACAACGCATTGAAATTGACCAAATACAATGTCCCAGGTAATGGCAGTAGGAATGATTAAAGCAATACATACAACTCAAGACAGGGTCTCGGCTATTCACCTGTATGCAGGAGCGGTGGAAAAAAGTGTTGCAACAGGAAGCACTGCGCAGAGTGTCAAAAGATGATAGATCATCTATGACTTCTAGACACAGCACACAAGTCTGTGGCTCAACGTCAGCACGGCCCCTCATTTCAAGCTGGATTGGGCGGTGTTCTTTGCAGAATGACCTAAAAACAGAAATCCACATTTTATATATTAAGAATACAAACTGCATATTTACTTGACAACGAATTGCATATACAGTGAGGGAAAAAAGTATTTGATCCCCTGCTGATTTTGTACGTTTGCCCACTGACAAAGAAATGATCAGTCTATAATTTTAATGGTAGGTTTATTTGAACAGTGAGAGACAGAATAACAACAAAAAATCCAGAAAAACGCTTGTCAAAAATGATATGAATTGATTTGCATTTTAATGAGGGAAATAAGTATTTGACCCCTCTGCAAAACATGACTTAGTACTTGGTGGCAAAACCCTTGTTGGCAATCACAGAGGTCAGACGTTTTTTGTAGTTGGCCACCAGGTTTGCACACATCTCAGGAGGGATTTTGTCCCACTCCTCTTTGCAGATCTTCTCCAAGTCATTAAGGTTTCGAGGCTGATGTTTGGCAACTCGAACCTTCTGCTCCCTCCACAGATTTTCTATGGGATTAAGGTCTGGAGACTGGCTAGGCCACTCCAGGACCTTAATGTGCTTCTTCTTGAGCCACTCCTTTGTTGCCTTGGCCGTGTGTTTTGGGTCATTGTCATGCTGAAATACCCATCCATGACCCATTTTTCAATGCCCTAGCTGAGGGAAGAACGTTCTCACCCAAGATTTGACGGTACATGGCCCCGTCCATCGTCCCTTTGATACGGTGAAGTTGTCCTGTCCCCTTAGCAGAAAAACACCCCCAAAGCATGTTTCCACCTCCATGTTTGACGGTGGGGATGGTGTTCTTGATGTCATAGGCAGCATTCCTCCTCCACCAAACACGGCAAGTTGAGTTGATGCCAAACAGCTACATTTTGGTCTCATCTGACCACAACACTCTCACCCAGTTGTCCTCTGAATAATTCAGATGTTCATTGGCAAACTTCAGACGGGCATGTATATGTGCTTTCTTGAGCAGGGGGACCTTGCGGGCGCTGCAGGATTTCAGTCCTTCACGGCGTAGTGTGTTACCAATTGTTTTCTTGGTGACTATGGTCCCAGCTGCCTTGAGATCATTGACAAGATCCTCCTGTGTAGTTCTGGGCTGATTCCTCACCATTCTCATGATCATTGCAACTAAACGAGGTGAGATCTTGCATGGAGCCCCAGGCCGAGGGAGATTGACAGTTCTTTTGTTTCTTCCATTTGCGAATAATCGCAACAACTGTTGTCACCTTCTCACCAAGCTACTTGGCAATAGTCTTGTAGCCCATTCCAGTCTTGTCCCTGACATCATTGGAGAGCTCTTTGGTCTTGGCCATGGTGGAGAGTTTGGAATCTGATTGTTTCTGTGGACAGGTGCCTTTCATACAGGTAACAAGCTGAGATTAGGAGCAATCCTATTAAGAGTGTGCTCCTAATCTCAGCTCGTTACCTGTTTAAAAGACACCTGGGAGCCAGAAATCTTTCTGATTGAGAGGGGGTCAAATACTTATTTCCCTTATTAAAATGCAAATCAATTTATAATATTTTTGACATGCGTTTTTCTGGATTTTCTTGTTGTTATTCTGTCTCTCACTGTTCAAATAAACCTACCATTAAAATTAGACTGATCATTTCTTTGTCAGTGGGCAAACGTGATCTTGTACGTTTGCCTACGTGTTAAAGGTGACAACAGTTGGTGCGATTATTCGCAAATGGAAGAAACACAAAAGAACTGTCAATCTCCCTCGGCCTGAGGCTCCATGCAAGATCTCACCTCGTGGAGTTGCAATGATCATGAGAACGGTGAAGAATCAGCCCAGAACTACACGGGAGGATCTTGTCAATTATCTCAAGGCAGCTGGGACCATAGTCACCAAGAAAACAATTGGTAACACACTACGCCGTGAAGGACTGAAATCCTGCAGCGCCCGCAAGGTCCCCCTGCTCAAGAAAGCACATATACATGCCCGTCTGAAGTTTGCCAATGAACATCTGAATGATTCAGAGGACAACTGGGTGAAAGTGTTGTGGTCAGATGAGACCATAATGGAGCTCTTTGGCATCAACTCAACTCGCCGTGTTTGGAGGAGGAATGCTGCCTATGACCCCAAGAACACTATCCCCACCGTCAAACACGGAGGTGGAAACATTATGCTTTGGGGGTGTTTTTCTGCTAAGGGGACAGGACAACTTCACCGCATCAAAAGAATGATGGACGGGGCTGTGTACCGTCAAATCTTGGGTGAGAACCTCCTTCCCTCAGCCAGGGCATTGAAAATGGGTCGTGGATGGGTATTCCAGCATGACAATGACCCAAAACACACGGCCAAGGCAACAAAGGAGTGGCTCAAGAAGAAGCACATTAAGATCCTGGAGTGGCCTCGTCAGTCTCCAGACCTTAATCCCATAGAAAATCTGTGGAGGGAGCTGAAGGTTCGAGTTGCCAAACGTCAGCCTCGAAATCTTAATGACTTGGAGAAGATCTGCATAGAGGAGTGGGACAAAATCCCTCCTGAGATGTGTGCAAACCTGGTGGACAACTACAAGAAACATCTGACCTCTGTGATTGCCAACAAGGGTTTTGCCACCAAGTACTAGGTCATGTTTTGCAGAGGGGTCAAATACTTATTTCCCTCATTAAAATGCAAATCAATTTAAACATTTTTGACATGTGTTTTTCTGGATTTTGTTGTTGTTATTCTGTCTCTCACTGTTCAAATAAACCTACCATTAAAATTATTCACTGATCATTTCTTAGTCAGTGGGCAAACGTACAAAATCAGCAGGGGATCAAATACTTTTTTACCTCACTGTATGTGTGGCCTGGGCTTCGCGTACGGGCTGTGAACATTGCTTTAACTTCATAAACCAGCCTTGTGGCCATGGATGTTTGAAAAAACTTACGGAAATGTGCCATGGAACTGAAAGAGGCAATGCAGCTTTATTCCACAAGGCAGGTGGAATTTTCTTCTGCAACTTGTTAAATTGCACCCAATAGCAGCTCCTTTCTGCTTGCAAAGCATACATTTCTGTGGTGGCATGAGAGAGCGGAGTAAACATAGACCAAATGCACGACAGTCAACCCTTTCCCGTTCCGAGATGCCTCTAAGAAGCAAGGCGGGTCCTGTTCACCGCCGATTCTCTGAACGTGCAAGCGGTTCAGCGTTAATTCTATTTAGAGGCATAGCACTTTTTTAAGACATGGTACTCACCACAGAGAACTGTAGCGACACAACCGCACTCTATGATAGCTGGTGCCAAACTGTGCCACGCACCCTCCCGCGTGGCCTTGTGGGAGCCTCGGTCCCGATAAAGTTATTTTACGTACATGTATGTCATTGGAATGGGAAAGGGTCAATATCAAACAAGAAATACTGTGTAAACACTGAATTTGTTGTAATTTACTCATAATTATGTAAAACTATAGACAAGTCAATTTGATACATCATTTATTTCATTAAGTCTTGCCACACAAGTTTAAAATACATGAAACTATCAAAGAAATTCAGGACTTTGACCACAGCACTAAAATCAGATACATTCAGGTAGGAGCTTAATGAGATTTACAATCAAATCTAAGTTGAGATAAGTGATCAGTTATTTGGCAGCAGTTAATGTTGTAAAACATTTATTTTTTGTAATATTCTACCTGCCTACCTTAGAATATCAAATTACACCATCACTAATCTGTTACGATGTATTAAGTTGATCAACGTATGCAAAAATAGCGATGAAGTCATTATATAATTACATTTTTTGTACTGTTTTATTTTAACTTTATGTTTTTGCCATTTGCTGTCCATTTTCTTATATTCTCCAACATTCATTTAAAATAAGAAGTCCAATCAAATGGGTTCTAAGGTTAGAGGTCTAAATAACATGCAATGTTTAAACGTATGCAGTGTATGTGAATTGAACACACATAGCAAATGCTGCAACTAACAAATAACAAATAAAAGACTTTGCAGTGAAAGTACAATATTCATTAAACTGACCAAACGGCTTGCTCTTTTAAATTCCTTGATGATGTCATCTGGGAGGAAGCCATAAAAGCCCTCCGAGTCATTTCCCTGCTGACATAGGCCACTTGAAAAAATCTATTAAACCGGACAATCAAAATCACGTTCAAATGTTATTTCATAGCCAACAGTCAACATCATGACACATACAAACAAATAATCACATACATTATTTGTATTTACATTAAATACATTTTATTTATAGCAGTGCACCAACTTTCAGCTTTATATGAACTTAAGCTTGAATGATTACATGCTAAACAGAAAGGCAACTTATGTAATCAACTATACATTTTTTCAATTAAAATAATTCATATGCATTTCCCCAGTGAGTAGGGCCGTTATTATCTTGTAGTCATGGAGGGGACAGGTGAGAAACGGGGTGCTAGGCATCTATCGGCTCACACTTATGTCCACCTTTTCCTTTCATTCCAGCCTTTAACATGGATGAAAGGACCAGTGAACGAGAAAGTGTGGGAAGCTACGCTATTAAATGAAATTTTGGTCACCGAGTTCATAGTGCAGTACACTTATCACTGCGTCATGGCTCCCTCCCCCACCCAAAGGCAAATATACCAGAGATGACAGCATGTAAAAGTAGGCAAGTTGCTTACCAGGCAATAGTAATGGACTGTGATGCCACTTTCTGGATCAGTGATTTTCTCCCCATATTGTAAGGCGTTGTTTTCTGCGAAGCCACACAGCTTGCAGGCTGAAGGAAACATAAAATAAATACTAATTTCTCAGTTATGAAATGTAAATATGCAAATCTCTAAACATGTACAATTATTTTACTTTAAAATATTTTTTTCAAGTATACAATACGAACTTTACTACCCGGTTTCGCCCGGGACTTGTATTCACCACGCCCGGCCGCCTTTGTCTCCCCAGTGGCGATGTTCACACACCACACCAGTTACTCGTTTGAGGCCGAGTCGACCTAGGGGAGGCCCAGGACCGGTTCAAATAATCGTCACCGGTGGTGGCCGTGAGCGGGAATCGAACTCGGGTCGCCGGGTTCGTAGCGCGGCGCGAGAATCGCTACACAGTCGCTGCCCCCCCCCACACACACACACACAGGATAAAGACAAAGATCCCCCGTGTAGCCTGTGAGACTGTTGGGGGCAAGTGCTGTTAGCGAGCACCTATTAAGGGCCGGCACGGCACACGAGGGGGTGGGTGGACAGCACCACGCCCGGCCGCCTTTGTCCCCCCAGTGGCGATGTTCACAAATCACACGAGTTACTCGTTTGAGGCTGAGTCGACCTAGGGGAGGCCCAGGACCGGTTCAAATAATCATCACCGGTGGCGGCCGTGAGCGGAAATCGAACACGGGTCGCCGGGTTCGTAGCGCAGCGCGCTAACCACTACACTACCGCTCCCCCCACACACACACACCTGCGCGTCCATAGGTACACATACACGCGCTTGCTGCAGACACACACAACTTTCAGGGTGCGTAGGGCAGTAAACGACTGAAATAATAAAGCAATGCTGCGCGAAGAACGCCTTAGACCTGCAACACATTTGTATGGCACTTTACCCGCGATCGGCAGGCACACTCTGTGACGCTTCCGCACATTGGTCACATGACATGTGACGTCACAGCTCACTTGCCGTGCAAAATATATGCATAATTGCGCTCCCCCCCCCCCAAAAAAAATACAAAAGCCTATTTTAATAATTTTTGCATGGCGTACAGTCTGGAAAGTACCCACGTGGCAAATTTTTAGTTTGTTGCATGTCGGTAAGTACGTTAAACTTTTTGAACAGACACACATAATCACAAATTTCCCTTTTATATAGAGATAAGATGCACATGCCACGTATTTTCAAGCAATTGCACAATGAACAAGATTTCCTGGACAATAGCCAACTTTTTTAATTCGAAAGAAAGACATTTTAACACTTGAATTCGTAACATTTCATCATATAATCAGCCATTTTCTATCCACTGCTGGATGAAGGCCTCCCCACGATGTCACCATCCTTCACGATCCAGTGCTGTTTTACTATTCATCTCACTGCTACACATGAACGGATCTCATCGCTCCACCTTCACGGTGGTCGTCCTATTGGAAATGTTCCTCTGGTTGTCTTTCCTCCCAATTGTCGTTCAATGGTCACCATTACGTTTAGCAATGTGTCTTTCCCAAACCCATATTGTGTCTGATTTATGTTTGTTTCCCGAACCATTTTATCCTTTTTCTGTATTTATGTAAAGACAGTACGGAGCGATAGTGGGACAGTATGGTTCCCCGGGACCATGGTTACCAATGGACGTGCTAATGATGATTGATGAGACAAACGTTGATAGAGTCACGTAAGGGGGAGCACGGGATCCAATGGTGGGGGGAGTGTAATTAGGGCGGTGAGTGACAGAGCAGGTGCGGCGAGGAGAATTCGAGAATAGGGGCATGGCCGGACCGGGCGAGGCTTAAGAGCCGGCACGAGCCGGAGCTGGTGGCTGTTGGTGTGGAGAATCGCCGTTGTCATCGTCGTCGCCTTGGAATGGGTCGTTTCCATCGTCTGCGAGTTGTCTTGAGACTAGAAGCTATGTTATCTCTGAATAGAGTTGTCTAACTACCCCAGTGTATAGAGTCACTCACAGTTAATCGTTGAGTTGTCAGTTGACTTTATTCATATTAAATATACGGAAGATAAGATGTTGTCTCTGAGAGCTACATTACAGTGGTGTCAGGAGTGGCTATTCGAAAATGCCGAAGAAAGGAAGGTGAGAACCCACCTGTAGCTTCTTCATGGATGGAGAAGGGAGGCAGCCATGGAGTTCCCCCAGCAGCCCCGGGAGTCCGGTGACGAAGCCCGAGGGCGCAAAGGATGCGACGGTCAACCGGCTCCGGTTGACCGTCGCTGACTTGACGTCGAAGAGGAGAGTGGCGACTTCGGGAGTCGACGCAGCCGGGGACGAGCCGCAAAGTCGTGCGGGGATGGTGGAGCAGCCGCCTGTGGTCGGGGTTCCTGCGCTGGAGGCCACGTGGTCGGGGGTCACCATTTCGCGGGAGGCGACGTGACAGACGGACGCCATTTTGAAGCCTGCGCGATAGGCAGCGGAAGCGGTGTTGTTTCGAGCGGCGGAGCGAGAAGCCCTCGAGCAACCACGAAGGTTGCCACTGATCAAGGAATTTACGGTGGCGGGGGGGGGGGACTGGAGTGCCTTCGCCCGCCGGTTTGGAGTAGCGTACCGGTCTGTCGGCTGGACGGAGGAAGAGGCGCTGACTGCTTTGCCTACGCTTCTTGACGATGATGGCCTCGCGGTTTTCTGGGCAATCCCTGAGGAGAAGAGGGCCATGCTTCAGGATGCCTACAAGGGGATGTCTGCTGTATACGACCCACCGTCGGGGCCGAGGGGTGCCTGCAAGCGTGCGAGACCTCACGAGGACGGCCTTGGGGGGCTGCATGGAGCAGAAAATCTCGGCTTGGAGATTAATGGGCTGGCTGACCATCCAAGATTGTCGTGGAGCCGTCGCAAGAAGAAACGGAGTCTTCGGGGGGAGTGACGGCAGCGGATCGCGGAGGGGACCGGTGGCGACGGGGGGACACCGGGACGGCTCCGGGAGTGGCGATCCTTGTCCGTTTCGGCACCTTCGCCACGGGCGCCCTGGTTCGCCTGCTCTGCTGCGGCCAGCTTCGACCCTTCGTGCGGGGATGCCAAGCGTCGTGGAGACATCATGGAGCTTCTTGCGTCCACCGCCTCGTCGACAGCTACGGCCCGGCCCAGGCAAGTTGCGATGCACCAGACACCTGACCGCTAAAAATCACCTCATGCATCAGGGTAATCGGGGATTCGTAGAGGCCAAACTCGGGCATGCAGTAGCGAAAGCTGGCAGCCGAGTGGTAGGGGCTGGTTCATCGGGTATATGTTATGTATGGTGTGAAATCATGTATGTTGTGGGATGAGTGCCTCGGACTTGTGATTCTGGAGTCGTTTTGTCACGAAGCCCGTTGAATTAAGGGATCTTTGGGGTTCACTGTGGTGTGTGTGTGTGAGTAGCCGCGAACGGAGGAATGGGGGGGCGTAGTAGCCTGTATCAGAGTAGGGGGAGGTTGAGATATGGTACCAGTATTGGAATTGGGATGCTGGCTGTGGCCCATCTCTGGGGCACGGATCCTGACCAGGATGCCCCTGCAATTGTTGAATGTCCAGTGTGTGTTCAGATGCCATGGGGCTACGAAGGTTTCGGAGATTCCCCCCCATCGGCGAGCATTAGTAGGCTCAGGTAAAATTCAAGGTATCTCTAGAGATCCGCCTGACACGACAGTAGTGGTCCCGTCGTGCTGTGGCAGACGGCTTGACCTGACGGCCCGGAGGTCGAGACCCTCCGTGCACATCTAGCGCAGTGAGATGTGGGCATAGTGCCCGGGAGTAGTGGTCCCGTCGTGCTGTGGTAGACGGCTTGACCTGACGGCCCGCAGGTCGAGACCCTCCGTGCACATCTCACGCAGTGAGATGTGGGCATAGTGCCCAGGAGTAGTGGTCCCGTCGGGTTGCGACAGATGGCTTGACTTGACGGCCCGGAGGTCAAGACCCTCCGTGGCGCGTCTGGAGCAGTGGGCATGACCTGATGGCCCGGAGGTCGAGACCCTCCATGGTGCGGTTGGAGCAGTGGGCTTGATCTGAAGGCCCGGAGGTCGAGACCCTCCGTTGCGCATCTGAAGCGGTGGGCTGGGGGCTCACATTGCTCCGGAGTGGGGGTCCCGTTACATTGTGGAACGGTAAAACCTGGCTGATTGAAGATGGGGTTCTCCTTGGCCTGTCTTGAGCGGATGGGCCACGGACTTATACCGCTCTCGGTGCTAACGCTGTTGCGTGGAAATGGGGAACCGTTCTCGCAGATCCTCGTTGGGGATATGGAAATTGTGGGGGTTCAGGTGAAAAGAGTATTACTTATGCGAGGTTAGCAGGATGCGACGGGTTCGGGCCGAGCGCATAGACGGGAGTGTGTGAGGACACATGCTGTGAAGCATGGAAGGGTGAGTTGTTGAAGTTATACCCGAGTTGTTCGGGATGCATGTGGTTGAGTGCGACTCCTGCCGAGTGCTGATGTATATTAAAGCACAAAATAAGTATTTTACAGTAATCACAAAAATAAACACAGTATGAATACTGTACACGTGTTTTATAATCACGGAATTAACTATGAACACTGTAGTATTATACTGTTATCACAAAAATAACTATGAGTTGTTTACAGTATAATCACAGAAATAAGTACAGTATTAATAATATATGAATAAACACAAATATAAGAGCCGAGCGGGAAGTACCCGGCGTTGCCCAGGGGAAAAACATATTTAAAAACTTCTCTTCTTAAAAACATAACATATACATACACAAATACTAAGCTATTGTGAAAGCTCGGCGTGCCGTTGGTCCATTTGTCCGTCAATAAAATTATAAGATGCTTGCAGAAGTCCAAAAAGTTATGGAAAGGTTTCCGAAAATTGTCAACCCCCCCCCCTCAAAAAATGTTTTTTATCCACGCGTAGGCATATATATCTACACCCTACATTCAACAGTGAGGAGTATCTAGTGACTCTATAGTAGGACCTGACTCTAAAGCAGTATCTGGCTCTACAGTAGTATTTACCGACTCTATAGTAGTGTCTGCTGACTCTTTCGTAGTATCTGCAGACTATATTCTTAGTTTTTTCGGTAAAGTCACGTTGAAGGGAAACAACAAAATAATAAAATATATATAAAACAATAAAAAATTATCACGACGTTGCGACCATATATATTTTATTATTTTGTTGTTTCCCTTCAACGTGACTTTACCGAAAAAACTAAGAATATGAATTACTGCAGTCACGAAAGCTTTAAATCAAAATATCTGCAGACTCTTTAGTTGTATCTATTGAGCCTAGTAGTAGCTACTGACTGTATAGTAGTGTAGAGGAGAGTGTGCATAAGTGGAGGGAGTTGTTGTTGTCTAGGAACCAAGAGTAAAGACATCTCGCCGCTGCCGCTCCAGCCGTCAACGGGACCTCAACCCTCACGCCGTCGCTGGCCGGTTTTTGGCTGAACCCCCCGCCCGGGACAGACGGGTGAGCGGGTATGAGGGAGCGTAGGCGAGGGCAGCGGTGGAGATGCAGAGTTGCCTAGTGCAAAGCTGCTGTGTGCAGAGTCGCTGAGTGCGAAGTTGCTGTGTGCGGAGTCGCTGAGTGCGGAGCTGCTGTGTGCAGTTGCTAAGTGCGGAGCTGCTGTGTGCGGAGTCGCTGAGGGCAGAGTTGCCGAGTGCAGGATAAGTGAGGTGCAGAATAGATAAGAGCGGGGAGAATTCAAGTTTATGTCACCATACAGATAGTTATAGGAGTGCCTACAACTGGTGCAAGAACAGGTGAAATAAAGTGGAAGCAGGTGACTTGTTGCAACGTGTCGGTGAGTAATTTTTGAAGACACTACAGTAGTATCTACTGACTGTAGTAGTAACTTCTGACCGTAGTAGTATCGACTGACCCTACAGTAGTATCTACAGACTCTATAGTAGTAACTATTAACTCTATAGTAGTATCCGCTGACTATAGTAGTAACTACCAACTCTATGGCAGTATCTACCAACTCTATGGCAGTATCTACCGACTCTATGGCAGTATCTACCGACTATGGTAGTGTTGAGGAGTTCCCGACGACGACTCGGAGACGGCTTGAAGGTAAGGGCTTTCGCCAAAAGTTTATTAAGTGTATTACAATAGCACAAAGGGTGTGACAACTTCCCAGGGGTTAGGGGTCCCACACTAAGTCCTGGTCCAGCCCGGCTAGCTCCGGTCTCTCTTCCTCGAATCGGATGGGGGCACTAGCCAACCCCACCGACCGGGAAGAGCAGCACCTCCTACGGCTACCACCGGCTTCACTCCTGACTCTCGTCGATCCCTCTCTACCCCTGGTTCCCTCTCGACCCTTCTCACTCTACCCGTTCCCAAAGTGACCCCGCTTTCGTCACGGGGTCCCTCTTAAATCCCAGACGAGACATGACATCATCGAGCCGCCCAGCGCGCATGATGCCACGTTCCGTGACGTCATCGCACTGGATGGCACACATGACGTCACGTCCCCATTTTACTCCTCTACAGTAGTATCTACCAACCCTATGGTAGTAACTACTGACTATAGTAGTATCCACTGACTATAGTAGTTATTAACTCTACAGTCGTAACTACTGACTCTATAGTAGTTTCTACTGACTGTTGTAGTATTTACTGACCATAGTAGTATCTACTGTGAGTAGTATCTACTGACTCTATAGTAGTAGCTACTGACTCTATAGTAGTAGCTACTGACCATATTAATATCTACAATCGCTACAGTAGTATATACTGACTGCAGTAGTATCAACTAACTATAGTAGTATCTACCAACTCGATAGCAGTAGTAGGGGTGCTTGCCACCACTGCAGCGGTGCCTACCGACTGTGGCAGCGCCTGCCACCACTGCAGCACTGCCTACCGACTGTGGCGACGCCTGCCACCACTGCGGCGGTGCCTGCCACCACTGCGGCGGTGCCTACCGACTGTGGCGGTGCCTGCCACCACTGCAGCGGTGCCTACCAACTGTGATGGTGCCTGCCACCACTGCGGCGGTGCCTACCGACTGTGATGGTGCCTGCCACCACTGCGGCGGTGCCTACCGACTGTGGCGGTACCTGCTATCTCTGCAGCGGTGCCTACCGACTGTGGCGGTACCTGCTATCACTGCAGCGGTGCTTACCGACTGTGATGGTACCTGCTATCACTGCAGCGGTGCCTACCGACTGTGGCGGTACCTGCTATCACTGCAGCGGTGCCTACCGACTGTGGCGGTACCTGCTATCACTGCAGCGGTGCCTACCGACTGTGATGGTACCTGCTATCACTGCAACGGTGCCTACCGACTGTGGTGGTACCTGCTATTATTGCAGTGGTGCATACCGACTGTGGCGGCATCTGCTATAACTGCAGTGGTGCATGCTGACTGTGGCGGTATCTGCTATCACTGCAGCGGTGCATACCGACTGTGGCGGTACCTGCTATCACTACAGTGGTACATGCTGACTCTTTAGTCGTATATATTGACTCTATAGCACTAACTACGAACAGAGTGCCTTCGTGAGGCCTAGTCCCGTGCAGAGCCCCCGGCCTCGTTGAGATTGCCCAGCCGGCCGAGGTGGCACCTTTGCAGGCTGGGCTGCTACCCCACCCCCCCCCACCATTCCCCCGCCTGCTCTACAGTCATAGTATCTAAATAGTAAAGGACTACAGTAGTAGTATCTACCGACCAATAGTGGTAAGTGCACACATTGGGGTGGGGGGGGGGACATCACACTGTGAAGAACCTACCTCAGCGTTGTGTATTCTTTTCATTTTGAACATGAATGAGAATTCCCCCCAACGATCGCGTGTGTGCGTTGCTTGGGTAACCCTCACTTCGAGCCGGCTTAACTCGCGCATGCGTGCGCAGATGTGTGCTTTGGCGCCACCCTGTGCTTATGAAAGTAATAAATTGTTAATTTAACTACTTTTAAAGTTGACAGATGTGAAATACGAATAGCGCTTTTTCGTCCCGGGCATACGGTGTGGTATCCACGTACTTTTTCGATCCGTAAACCCCACAGTTTGTAAGTTTAAAAGGTCACAAGGAACCCACGCAGAGAGAAAGACACACAGACAAAAAATGACTTTTATAGGTAAGACGCTCACTGAACGACTACTATTCAAAGACTTAACGAAAAAGATGGCGTGTGGCGCGAACATCGTAGAAGGATGGATGAAATCGAACGAAAAAGGAAAGCACGTGGATGAAATTTGAAATGTGGTTATAATTGAAAACGGCCGAAAGAGTGAAGCGACGAAAGTCAAGTGGATAAAATTCAAGGTATCGCTGTATTTGCAAGTGGGTCATGGGGATGAGGCATTACTCGCCTGGCTCCTCAGGAATGACCTCACCACTGTCCTTGCTCATCTCTCTCGCTTTTCTCTCCGCTTCCCACGACAATTGGTAAGAGAGCTGTAAGAATAAAAGCAGAGAAAACATTCCAGTGATGTCATAATACATTTTGAAAATTAGTTTAAAAACATCAAATAATATCGACAATTACATTTACAGCCCTTTGTCAACCAATTACTGGATAAAGACTACCAGATGCTGTGTGGGTCATCAGGGCGATTTTAACATACTTTACCAAACTGATTAGCGTAGATAGTCAAGGTGGGCAGCATAGCCACATAAGCATAGCAGTAGAGTACATAATTGAAGATTGCTGCACTGCCTATAACAATCTGTGTAAGGTAGTTATTCATCCAAGCGTTTTACAGGCACAATATGGGCTGGAGAAGAGATGGGCTTATGTGGTACAGAAGGATGTGGAACTGATTGGACTTGCTTATGACTGGCACTAGTATTAAGATCGGCATCTGTGGAGGAGGATCATAAAGGATGCTACCGGCAGTTGGAGGCAGTTGCCCTCCTCCAACAATGGAGGGCAAAGCAGCAAGACTATAACAACTAGCAGAGTGCTGAGTAGCTAAAACACAGCAAGCTGGCAGTGGGGAGCAGTTGGTACATCTGCCAGTCATCTCAGTCAGTCAACCCATGACACCTGGGTCTGTTCCATGACCTCCTTTACAGCAAGCCTTCGATACTTCACGTGGCCTCAAAGTGAACCCAGCTTGGGACAAGTGCTGTGGTGACATCACTGCCACTTAGTGGCGAACGGCAGTTGTCTTCCTTTGTGGTTCTGTGTCCCTCTTCGTGTCTCCATGTGGCTCTTTGCATCTCCCCGTGCCTGTCTGTGCCTCACTGTCAACTTGTATGTCTCACCATCTCCGTGTCTCTGTATCACTCTGTTTCTATGCCTCCCTATGTCACCCTCTCTTTGTATTTCTGTCTCACTGTGTGCATGCCTCTAGTCAACAATCTTACAGAAAAAAACTGTATTTCTAAAGAAATTATATTTAAGCAAGAAGGGCCCAAAGGATGGTGAAGATGTTATACAGTACATATCCTAGTTACAATCATGTTTTCATAGGTCATCATACAAACAGCAAGTATCGGTACATGCTTTATATGTTACAAGAAAAAAGTGTATGATGGGTACCTAAGTTGTTAACAGATGTTCATAAGTAAACCCTTTTGCAGGATAAATATATTTCACCATGATGGTATTTACAAGTTGGAATAACAAAATTGCATCAGCTGTGCTGAGGATTCATTGAAGATGCTGAGAATGACTTGGAGATCCTTGGGTATTACATGAAGAATTGAGGGAGGCGAGGTCAAATGCCAATGAATAGCCAATCACAATCAAGTATTCCATTTAAAAAACCTTTCATAGGAGCACCACAAAAGGAAATGGACTGTCCAAAAATCACAACTTGACTAGTATACTGAAATTTGACCTTACCTGTACGAAAATGTGTATTGAAAATTAATGTTCCTCTTTCGATATACAGTACATGCATTCAATTGCACTGGAAATATGTACATGTAACTATAAAGGCTTATATTGGCAGTCAACTCGTGGAATAAATTCAGTCACAGTAACTCTCATAAACATGATCCAATAAAAATTCAATATAAATTCTGTGGTGCTATGAGGGACTTGTCCGACTGAAAAACTGCCAAATCTATACATATAAAAAGTTGCCGAAACCAGCATTAAAGGGATCTTAATCAATAATAGCGTAATGCCGCCCCACTTTTTAGAAATTTGAAGATAATTGTATTATCTTGCAGAAGGATCCTGTTGCGGCACAAGAGAAAAGGGCAGTCGCCAATTAAGTTGAGGTTGTTATTAATGTCCCTATTTGCTCTAGGTTTCAACAATACACGTATGTACATGGGTGATTACAACCAATATGTGGCTGGCAGGGTTATTGAGAAACTCTGTTTTTACACCAACCACACAGAATAGGGAAGGCTGATGCAGACCTGCTCAGTGTGACGTACTTATTGTTGAGTTTTCCAAGTAAAGGAGATAATCTTCATATTGAACGTGCAACACTCCTTTTTTCTGCCAGATCAGATGGACAAATCTCCAATCACAAATTATTTTCTCTCACACGGTATTAAAGTCACTCTTTTTGGAAAATAAATATGCATAAAATACACTGTTATTTTCAGAAAATCAGGCCCGATTAAAATGTACGTCATTCCAAAAAAATGTATGCCATGCATCATTTATACAGTTTCAGTTTATTTATTTTGGTATAGCCGTGAGTCATTCGGCTCTTAAATCAGGTGCAACCACAACAAACAAAAAACCAAAACACGAACAAGAAAAACATCTTAAAGTGACTATGTGACTGTGCAAACAGAAAATCCATGAAAAAACCAGCAAAATATTCCTGAAAAAAGCACCGTACACCAACGCTGTGTGCAAAAAATCCCAGTGGGATGCAAGTCAAACAACAACAACCACAAGAAAACTTAGATAAAGGCCATCAGTCTAACAAAACAAACATGTCCAAACCAAAAAACGTTTTCGAAATCACCAAAAAATAAAGCCATAATTGCAACGTAACAGTGATCACAGGGACTGTGACCGAATTTTTACAATAAACTACATAAATAACATGCAACACCAAATCCTAGAGCCATAGCTGGCTGCATGAGTTACTCAACAACAGAAGCATCAGTCTGAGTATCAGTTGTTGACATTGTACGTGTGCTGGTTAATTTCTCTAATGGGACCGCCAGTTCAGTCATTGATCAAAATAACTCTGCACCATTTCTACTCGTGGCCAAACTGATATTCAAGGATCCTACTTCGATACGCAGTCAACTTAAACGTCCACGCAACTACCCCCCTCCCCACCGCCGCTTCCTCCTCCTCCTCCAGCCATGAAGGACGTTTGGCAGGACAATTGAATCATTTTGCGGGACCCCGGGGGTCCGGAAAAAATCAGGTCAATAATAATTATTATTCAGTCCGCCCCACTACGTGACCCCGCCAGCAACGCGCCGCCCGCCCAGACTCGCACCAACAACACGCGCCAGCAGCAGCAGGCGGCGATCGACACGATGGGCGCCACCCCACCGGACAAACGCGAGCCCCGGGGGGTGACGACGCTCTCCGGTCAGCTGTCGATCCTCGGCTTCTTTGCCAAGGCGAGCCCGCCCCCCAGGCAGTGAATTTAACGTGTTTATGTAATTTTTCTACTTTTTACGAAACTTAGTGTCCCCGAGTAGCTCTCGACGAGGCCAATCGATTGACCACTAGAGTTTTGTTGTTGTCGGCAAGGCGACAAGACTCGTGTCGCTACGCGGTTTTTCCCACCCCGGGGCAGTGATGGGACCCCGGGGTCCCGACAATTGCTTCAATTGCAACATTTAATGTCAAGAGCCGTATCATCCATTCACAACGACCCCCGACATGGGCCTCAGCTGGACCCACGCCACACACCGCTGCCAGGTAGCGCAGCGTTAGCCCCCAGCTCGGCCTCGCTTCTGCTTCCACACTGTGGACTTTTGTGTAGGCAATCTGAAGCAACTTGGCCACCCACCGCCATCAACACACGCCAGTCTCGTAGGTGTGTTGCAGCGCATCAGTTTCGAGCGGCGGATCCCTCCAACGAGAACGAAAACTGCAGCTTGCGATTTTATAAACGCGACGCGACCCGCTTAGGTTACGTGTGAACATTTAAAAGTCATTCCCGACGGCAACGGGAGATGTGAGCAAGCGGAGAAAGGGAAGTTGTTTAAAGTAGGCGAGAGGGCGAACGAGTGAATGGCTGGGTGGGCGAGTGAGTGGGTGAAATACAGCGAGTTGGTGAATGATAGGGGAGGGTGGCAGTAGTCACTCACCGCTTTCTTTACCACGTTTTTCTCACCGCCTCCTTCCTCACCACTTTCTCACCGCCTCCTTCCTCACCACCTCCTTCCTCACCGCCTTTCTCACCGCCTTCCTCACCACTTTCTCACCACTTTCTCACCGCCTTCCTCACCACCTTTCTCACCACCTTCCTCACCGCCTCCTTCCTCACCACCTCCTTCCTCACCACTTCCTCACCGCCTTCCTCACCTCTTTCTCACCGCCTTCCTCACCACTTCCTCACCACTTCCTCACCGCCTTCCTCACCACCTTTCTCACCACCTTCCTCACCGCCTCCTTCCTCACCACCTCCTTCCTCACCACTTCCTCACCTCTTTCTCACCGCCTTCCTCACCGCCTTCCTCACCGCCTTCCTCACCACCTTCCTCACCACTTTCTCACCGCCTTCCTCACCGCCTTCCTCACCACCTTCCTCACCACCTTCCTCACCGCCTCCTTCCTCACCACCTCCTTCCTCACCACTTTCTCACCGCCTCCCTCACCACTTTCTCACCGCCTCCTTCCTCACCGCCTCCTTCCTCACCACCTTTCTCACCACCTTCCTCACCACCTTCCTCACCACCTTTCTCACCACTTCCTCACCACGTTCCTCACCACGTTCCTCACCACTTTCCTCACCACCGCCACGGCCACACTCCGTGGCGCGACCAAACGGTGGACTTTCAAACTGCGGGCCGGCGTCTCACGTGACGCGCACCGCGCCCGCTCATTGGTGCGCCGACCGTGACGTCACCGCGCCAACGCGACCGTTAGGGGACGCGCGCCCACGTGACGAGGGAAACGATCGCCTCTGAGGGGGGCGGAGAGAGGTGGGGGGAATGGGGCGGTGACGTCATTGGGCGGGGGGCGTGGTGGAATGGGGGAGGGGCGTAATGGGAAGGATGTGAGGAGGGGGTGAATTAGGGGGAGGGGGAATGGGGGGCCAGGGGGCGAGGGAGGATGGTGGGGGCGGGGGCGGGGGGAGGGCGGGGCGAGGGCGGGGGGAGGGCGGGCGAGGGGAGGGGGGGAGGGCGGGCGAGGGCGGGGGGAGGGCGGGGGGAGGGCGGGCGAGGGCGGGGCGAGGGCGGGGCGAGGGCGGGGGGAGGGCGGGGGGAGGGCGGGGGGAGGGCGGGCGAGGGCGGGGGGAGGGCCACAGGCGCGCATGCGCAGTTAGCGCTTGGACACTGCAGTGTGGCCATCATGGATGGGGAAGGCAGCAGCAGCAGCAGCACCAAGGTGAGAGAGTTCCCGAATCGCCGCTAACCACCGCTCCCGTTCCCGGCGAAACTCGGTATACACACCAACTGTATTTGTACATTTGAATGAAAACAGCGCGCCGTGGGCTGTAAGGTGGGATTCAAAGACGGCAGCTTGTTAACGTCGTAAGCGTTAACTGTGATACATCACAACGCAGGCCACAGTCAGTTGCGCAAGTGGTCCATGGCGAGTGAGACTGTATTGTAGACTGTAGTGAGTGGAGTTCACTTCCCGCCAGCTGGCTCTTCAGGCGACTTCTACAGACTCCGAGTCCTACCCCTCGCCTGTGTTCACCTGTAGTGATGTGTCTTACACTGTCTCTCACCTGTGTTCACCTGCAGTGATGTGTCTTACACTGTCACCTGTGTTCACCTGCAGTGATGTGTCTTACACTGTCACCTGTGTTCACCTGCAGTGATGTGTCTTACACTGTCATCTTAATGTGTTCACCTGCAGTGATGTGTCTTACATTGTCTCTCACCTGCGTCCACCTGCAGTGATATGTCTTACACTGTCACCTGTGTTCACCTGCAGTGATGTGTCTTACACTGTCACCTGTGTTCACCTGCAGTGATGTGTCTTACACTGTCACCTGTGTTCACCTGCAGTGATGTGTCTTACACTGTCACTCACCTGTGTTCACCTGCAGTGATGTGTCTTACACTGTCACTCACCTCTGTTCACCTGCAGTGATGTGTCTTACACTGTCACTCACCTGTGTTCACCTGTAGTGATGTGTCTTACACTGTCACCTGTGTTCACCTGTAGTGATGTGTCTTACACTGTCTCTCACCTGTGTTCACCTGCAGTGATGTGTCTTACACTGTCACTCACCTGTGTTCACCTGCAGTGATGTGTCTTACACTGTCACTCACCTGTGTTCACCTGCAGTGATGTGTCTTACACTGTCACCTGTGTTCACCTGCAGTGATGTGTCTTACATTGTCTCTCACCTGCGTTCACCTGCAGTGATATGTCTTACACTGTCACCTGTGTTCACCTGCAGTGATGTGTCTTACACTGTCACCTGTGTTCACCTGCAGTGATGTGTCTTACACTGTCACTCACCTGTGTTCACCTGCAGTGATGTGTCTTACACTGTCACTCACCTGTGTTCACCTGCAGTGATGTGTCTTACACTGTCACCTGTGTTCACCTGCAGTGATGTGTCTTACACTGTCACCTGTGTTCACCTGCAGTGATGTGTCTTACACTGTCTCTCACCTGTGTTCACCTGCAGTGATGTGTCTTACATTGTCTCTCACCTGCGTTCACCTGCAGTGATATGTCTTACACTGTCACCTGTGTTCACCTGCAGTGATGTGTCTTACACTGTCACCTGTGTTCACCTGCAGTGATGTGTCTTACACTGTCACTCACCTGTGTTCACCTGCAGTGATGTGTCTTACACTGTCACTCACCTCTGTTCACCTGCAGTGATGTGTCTTACACTGTCACTCACCTGTGTTCACCTGTAGTGATGTGTCTTACACTGTCACCTGTGTTCACCTGTAGTGATGTGTCTTACACTGTCTCTCACCTGTGTTCACCTGCAGTGATGTGTCTTACACTGTCACTCACCTGTGTTCACCTGCAGTGATGTGTCTTACACTGTCACCTGTGTTCACCTGCAGTGATGTGTCTTACACTGTCACCTGTGTTCACCTGCAGTGATGTGTCTTACACTGTCATCTTAATGTGTTCACCTGCAGTGATGTGTCTTACATTGTCTCTCACCTGCGTTCACCTGCAGTGATATGTCTTACACTGTCACCTGTGTTCACCTGCAGTGATGTGTCTTACACTGTCACCTGTGTTCACCTGCAGTGATGTGTCTTACACTGTCACTCACCTGTGTTCACCTGCAGTGATGTGTCTTACACTGTCACTCACCTCTGTTCACCTGCAGTGATGTGTCTTACACTGTCACTCACCTGTGTTCACCTGTAGTGATGTGTCTTACACTGTCACCTGTGTTCACCTGTAGTGATGTGTCTTACACTGTCTCTCACCTGTGTTCACCTGCAGTGATGTGTCTTACACTGTCACCTGTGTTCACCTGCAGTGATGTGTCTTACACTGTCACTCACCTGTGTTCACCTGCAGTGATGTGTATTACACTGTCACCTTAATGTGTTCACATGCAGTGATGTGTCTTACACTGTCACCTGTGTTCACCTGCAGTGATATGTCTTACACTGTCACTCACCTGTGTTCACCTGCAGTGATGTCTCTTACACTGTCACCTGTGTTCACCTGCAGTGATGTGTCCTACACTGTCACTCACCTGTGTTCACCTGCAGTGATGTGTCTTACACTGTCACCTGTGTTCACCTGCAGTGATGTGTCTTACATTGTCACTCACCTGTGTTCACCTGCAGTGATGTGTCTTACACTGTCACCTGTGTTCACCTGCAGTGATGTGTATTACACTGTCACTCACCTGTGTTCACCTGCAGTGATGTGTCTTACACTGTCACCTGTGTTCACCTGCAGTGACGTGTCTTACACTGTCACTCACCTGTGTTCACCTGCAGTGATGTGTATTACACTGTCACCTGTGTTCACCTGCAGTGATGTGTCTTACACTGTCACTCACCTGTGTTCACCTGCAGTGATGTGTCTTACACTGTCTGTCACATGTGTTCACATGCAGTGATGTGTCTTACACTGTCACCTGTGTTCACCTGCAGTGATGTGTCTTACACTGTCACTCACCTGTGTTCACCTGCAGTGATGTGTCTTACACTGTCACCTTAATGTGTTCACATGCAGTGATGTGTCTTACACTGTCACCTGTGTTCACCTGCAGTGATGTGTCTTACACTGTCTCTCACCTGTGTTCACCTGCAGTGATGTGTCTTACACTGTCTCTCACCTGTGTTCACCTGCAGTGATGTGTCTTACACTGTCACTCACCTGTGTTCACCTGCAGTGATGTGTCTTACACTGTCACTTGTGTTCACCTGCAGTGACGTGTCTTACACTGTCACTCACCTGTGTTCACCTGCAGTGGTGTCTTACACTGTCACCTTAATGTGTTCACATGCAGTGATGTGTCTTACACTGTCACCTGTGTTCACCTGCAGTGATGTGTCTTACACTGTCACTCACCTGTGTTCACCTGCAGTGATGTGTATTACACTGTCACCTTAATGTGTTCACCTGCAGTGATGTGTCTTACACCGTCTCTCACCTGTGTTCACTTGTAGTGATGTGTCTTACACTGTCACTCACCTGTGTTCACCTGCAGTGATGTGTCTTACACTGTCTCTCACCTGTGTTCACCTGCAGTGATGTGTCTTACACTGTCTCTCACCTGTGTTCACCTGCAGTGATGTGTCTTACACTGTCACTCACCTGTGTTCACCTGCAGTGATGTGTCTTACACTGTCACCTGTGTTCACCTGCAGTGATGTGTCTTACACTGTCTCTCACCAGTGTTCACCTGCAGTGATGTCTTACATTGTGGCACAATTGGAGTAATTTTGGTAAACACGACAAAGTAAAATGGAAGCTATACGAATTGGCACTCACATTCATGACAAGCTGGTCTTTTTTTTTGGAGAGAGTTGGGTGGATAAAACGTTATTCTCCACCCACAATCACCGAAATGTTAAGGGTAATTATGTGGTTGTTGCACTGCCTGCTAATTAGTTTACTTGCGTAGATAATTGGGTCTAATGGGTGTATTTAAACTCTTAAATACCATTACGGCACAAAGAGACAAACACATTTTCACAGAGACCTTGCGAGATTAAAAGTTGGTCACTGTCAATTCAAAGGGAGAGAGAGGCATAACTAGTTGACAGCGAGACACGGTTAAACACACATAGTGAAACAGAGTGAAATAAGGACACTTTAAACATTCAGAGAATTCAACACGGACAGAACAACACAGCTTCAACACAAAAAAATCAGTGGCGTTCGGGTTGTTACACGTGTGCACTGTGACGACCCACGTGGTGTTTTGTGCGGTGTGCTTCGTGCGCCCCTAGCTGGAGTTTGCTGTGCAGATGAGCTGCAGGAGCTGCGAAGATGCGGTGAAGAAGGCTCTGCATGCAGTGCCAGGTACATGGCACAGTGCTGAACAACTCGGGTGTCAGTGTATATATGCTATGGTGTCATCTTCTTGGGTTCTTTCGGTAAAGTCACGTAGATTGAAAAAAATAAAAACATATATAATGTGAATACAAATATCACGACGTTTCGATCGCAACGCAAGCGGTCGTCATCAGGAAAAGGGGTTGGCCT
This sequence comes from Petromyzon marinus, assembly GCF_048934315.1. NCBI lineage: Eukaryota > Metazoa > Chordata > Hyperoartia > Petromyzontiformes > Petromyzontidae > Petromyzon > Petromyzon marinus. The sequence goes on from NC_133672.1 coordinate 17,993,355, forward strand.
CTAAAGGCAAACTATAAAGGTTTAGAGATGGGCGTAGCCCAAGAGTGTCAGCAGCACCAGGAGCATGGGCAGAGCAGCAATGCCAATGCAGCAACAATGCCAATGCAGCAGCAATGCCAATGCAGCAACAATGCCAATGCAGCAGCAATGCCAATGCAGCAGCAATGCCAATGCAGCAGCAATGCCAATGCAGCAGCAATGCCAATGTAGCAGCAATGCCAATGCAGCAACAATGCCAATGCAGCAACAATGCCAATACAGCAGCAATGTCAATGCAGCAACAATGCCAATGCAGCAACAATGCCAATGCAGCAACAATGTCAATGTAGCAACAATTCCAATGTAGCAACAATACAGCAACAATGCCAATGCAGCAGCAATGCCAATGTAGCAGCAATGTCAATGCAGCAACAATGCCAATGCAGCAACAATACCAATGCAGCAACAATGTCAATGCAGCAACAATGCCAATGCAGCAACAATGCCAATGCAGCAACAATGTCAATGCAGCAACAATGCCAATGCAGCAACAATGTCAATGCAGCAGCAATGTCAATGTAGCAACAATTCCAATGTAGCAACAATACAGCAACAATGCCAATGCAGCAGCAATGCCAATGTAGCAGCAATGCCAATGCAGCAGCAACAATGCCAATGCAGCAGCAATGCCAATGTAGCAGCAATGCCAATGCAGCAACAATGCCAATGCAGCAGCAATGCCAATGCAGCAGCAATGTCAATGCAGCAGCAATACCAATGCAGCAACAATGCCAATGTAGCAGCAATACCAATGCAGCAGCAATGCCAATGTAGCAGCAATGCCAATGTAGCAGCAATGCCAATGCAGCAACAATGCCAATGCAGCAACAATGCCAATGCAGCAGCAATGCCAATGCAGCAGCAATGCCAATGTAGCAGCAATGCCAATGCAGCAAAGGGCTGCTAATAAATCACTGCACACACTCCACACTGCTGACGGTGGAGGTTGATTGACAAGAAAACACAAGTCATGACCCAAAGTGGTTGATGACATCTTGACAATGATTGCTGAGTCTATAACCTTCCTCTCGGTTGAAATTGTGTCTTTGTCTGTATATATGGATGACTTCATGAACGAATCTTTGTTGATAGCCAGTAGGCTTGCAAAATACCATCGTCTTAGATAAATTTCGTGAGTCAGCTGCATTAAAATAATGATCAGCCACGGCATAAGTATTGGTCCAACCATGTTTCAAATCTGCCTTATGTTCACGAACACGGTCCGAGACATGTCGCTTAGTTTCCCCAATGTAACTTCTGCCGCAGACACAGCTTAGTTTGCAGACACCGGGGTATTGCATGTCAGGAATCTTGCCCTTCACAGATGGGATCAGATCACGAATTTTATGTACTGTGTTAAATCGGACCTGAATCTTGTGTTTGTTCATGATTTAGAAAATATTTTGGTTACCCCTGCTATATATGGCAGGGTGATGGTTTTGATTGGATCCTCAGATGGCTCCTTCCTCACGGTTGGGGTGATGGCTTTGCGGATTGTGTAGTCAGAATATCCATTCGCCTTGAGAGCTTGGTGGAATGGATATTCTGACATCCATATATACAGACACGGACACAATTTCAACCGAGAGGAAGGTCATAGACTCAGCAATCATTTGAAAGATGTCATCAACCACTTTGGGTCATGACTTGACTTGTGTTTTCTTGTCAATCAACCTCCACCGTCAGCAGTGTGGTGTGTGGAGCGGGGTACAGTGATTTCCTGGCGGCCCTTTGCTACTGCGTTGGCATTGCTGCTGCATTGGCATTGTTGCTGCATTGACATTGTTGCTGCATTGGCATTGCTGCTGCATTGACATTGTTGCTGCATTGACATTGTTGCTGCATTGACATTGTTGCTGCATCGGCATTGTTGCTGCATTGGCATTGTTGCTGCATTGGCATTGTTGCTGCATTGACATTGTTGCTGCATTGACATTGTTGCTGCATCGACATTGTTGCTGCATCGGCATTGTTGCTGCATTGTCATTGCTGCTGCATTGACATTGTTGCTGCGTTGGCATTGTTGCTGCATTGACATTGTTGCTGCGTTGGCATTGTTGCTGCATTGACATTGTTGCTGCGTTGGCATTGTTGCTGCGTTGGCATTGTTGCTGCGTTGGCATTGTTGCTGCGTTGGCATTGTTGCTGCATTGACATTGTTGCTGCGTTGGCATTGTTGCTGCGTTGGCATTGTTGCTGCGTTGGCATTGTTGCTGCATCGGCATTGTTGCTGCATTGGCATTGCTGCTGCATTGGCATTGTTGCTGCATCGGCATTGTTGCTGCGTTGGCATTGTTGCTGCGTTGGCATTGCTGCCCCACCCATGCTGCCGGTGCTGTTGATGCACTTGGGCTACGCCCATCTCTAAACCTTTACAAACAGTTTGCCTTTGGAGGCTAACGCCTTTTCCCGATGACGACCGCTTGTGTTGCGATCGAAACGTCGTGATATTTTTATTTAAAAAAATTCTATCTACGTGACTTTACCGAAAGGACCAAAGAATACGAATTCCTGCAGTCACGAAAGTTTTAAGCCAAAATGCTATGGTGTCCATAGTACAGCTGGTGCATCTACCAGTCATCTCAGTCAGCCAACCCATCGCAGCCGGGTCTGTCCAGAGACCTCCTGTCAGTGAGCCTTCGACACTTCATGTGGCCTCAAAGGGCACCTGGCGTGGCACAGGTGCCGTGGTGACGTCACCTTCACTTAGTGGCGAATGGCGGGTGTTGGTATGTTGTCCAAGTGAGAAAATGTTTTTTATGCCATCACGTTTGGTCTTAATTCATAACATTTTTAAAATGATACTTTCAAACAACAATACTACTATTATATTTGCACTATAACAGACGGCTGAAAGAGGTAAAGTAAAAGAAAGCAAATACAAGCTGTCTGAAGTTGCCAAAATATATCAGAAGTAAAAAATTAAGTAAATGAAAGCAATTCAAGTGCAGATAATTCTACATTGCCATTAGGAAAATAATGAAAGGCCATAATTTTGCCCCACTCTTGCACCGGAGAGGCATTTGATAGCTGATTCAGCTTGTTTTCTATACAGGAGCAGATGTAGTTTGGCACACTGCTTTGGATGAATAGTTTTGTGAGTGAATTCAAAGAGTACCAACTTTTTAGGTTTTGACTTTGATGGTGGTAGCAGTGGGGACTAGAAACTCTAGAGGTAGAAGCATTCAAACAGCAGCCACTTTTGGTTACCTCTACCTTCGTAGCCATGCCCCAGAGGATGGCCACTCTGGAGACGGACCAATGAGGTAGGTTCCTGTGCATGAGTGATCTGGATTGTGGATTTTCAGGGCTGAAATATGGTGAGGCCTTCATCCAGCCGAGGATAGGCAATGGTTGCTTAGAATCAGAACTGTCGAGTTTTGTGTATGAAGCATGAAGGAAATTAATAACTTAATGTGCGAACTAATAGGTGTGAATGTACACGTGTATGTGTGTGTGGGGGCAGGTGTGGGGAGCAGCAGTGTAGCGGTTAGCTGTGCTGCGAACCCGGCAACTAGAGTTAGATTCCCGCTCATGGTCGACACCAGAGACGATTATCTGAACCGGTCCTGGTCCTCCCCTAGGATGATGCAGCCTTGAATGAGTACCTGGTGCGGTGTGTAAACATTGAAACTCGGGAGACAAAGGGCGTGGTGCTTGCCACCCCACCCCCTCGTGTGCCGTGCCGACCTTCATCGGTGCTCGCTAACAGCACTTGCCCCAACAGTCTGTGAAGGCTATACGAGGGATCTTTGTCTTTGTTTGGGGACAGGTGTGCTGGGAGTGCAGGTGGACTTGGCGAAAGAGCAGGTGCTGGTGGATACCGTACTCCCATCAGCCCAAGTCCAAAGCCTGATCGAGTCCACCGGCAAGAGAGCCGTGCTAAGAGGCATCGGACCGACACAGGGAGGTGTGCCTTGCATGCTGCCACTGGTCATCCAGTGTGTTCCACGCGACGTTCTAAGGACCTTGCATTTTGTCCGACTAACACAATATCTGGGCAAATTGGTAATTTCATCTTTGGTTTCCATTGTGGTGTGCTCTGGCTGCAGTGATTTATAGTCCTACAATTTATCCATGTACTCTGTAATTGTTTCATTAATGTGTGGGGTTGTGAATTCTGGGTTTTGCCTTTCATGTTCTTGACTCAAATTATGTATTGGACCATGTTCTGTACATTGTTCATGTAAATGCCAGTTTTTACTGGTGCAGTTTTATGCACCGTGCAACAATATTCAATTCTAAATGTAATTTCGTGTTTAATAATCGTAATAAAGCACTCATTTGTTTGAGAATACAATGTCAACGAACCCCCACCTGGCTTGAACGAATAACATATTTATTAATGTAAAGGTACATGCTCTTGGCAATCTGTTACTCTCAACGAGCCTCCACCTGGCTTTGGTGGTGGGGGCTCGTTGAGAGTGAGTTTTTTCCTACATGAACATTAGCTGCCCTGCCCATGCTGCTGATACACTTGGGCTATGCCCATCTCTAAACCTTTATAAACAGTTTGCCTTTAGAGGCTAACCCCCCTTTTTCCTGATGACGACCACTTGTGTTGCGATCGAAACGTCGTGAATTTTTGTTTTTATTTTACTCAGGTTAGAACCAGGCTACAGTCTACATTATAGACTGCCAGTACGCTCACTCAGTTTAATAACCATTGCTACAGTCTACATTATAGACTGCCAGTACGCTCACTCAATTTAATAACCATTGCTACAGTCTACATTATAGACTGCCAATACACTCACTGAGGTTAAGAACCAGGCTACAGTCTACATTATAGACTGTCAGTACACTCACTCAGCTTAATAACCATTGCTACAGTCTACATTATAGACTACCAGTACACTCACCAAAATTAATAACCAGGCTACAGTCTACATTATAGACTGCCAGTACACTCACTCAGCTTAATAACCAGGCTGCAGTCTACATTATAGACTGTCAGTACACTCACTCAGCTTAATAACCATTGCTACAGTCTACATTATAGACTACCAGTACACTCACCAAAATTAATAACCAGGCTACAGTCTACATTATAGACTGCCAGTACACTCACTCCGATTTAGAACCAGTCTACATGAGTGTTTTTTATTTTTTTATTTTTTTTTATTTTTTTTATTTTTCTATCTACGTGACTTTACCGAAGGAACCAATCTGTCACTTGTGAAAGCGTTCATTTCTTTATCGCTCGCAAATGTGTAGGGTATGTCTATGGGGAGTCGTGGAGATAATGCTCTTCTCCAATCCCAGAAACCCAGATTAGATCCCTCGTCAAGCACAGAAAAATCAAATAAAACTTTGAACTGTATGGGCTGCCTCTGCACCGATCAAGTCAAAAACAGGTACCCCGGCCAGCTTCATGCCTGAGGGAGACAAAGTCAGCTGGTAATTCGTGGAGTTAATTATAGTGCCCTCTCGTGTGCTGTGCGAGTCAAGAGGCGCTTACTCTTAGCGTCTTCTCAAGACTCCCGTCAAGGCTGAGGTGGAGAATGGTCGTCTCGTCGTTTTGGGTGCTTGCATCGTGTCCTCTCGCAGGGCCGCTGGGTGCCGCCGTGGCCCAGCTGTCCGGGGACGGTGCAGTGCGGGGCGCGGTGCTGGGCGTGGTGCGCTTCGTGCAGCTTTCACCGCTCACCTGCGCCATCGAGGGCACCGTCGATGGCCTGAGCCCCGGCCCGCATGGTCTGCACGTGCACGAGTTCGGGGACCTCACCAACGGCTGCTTCAGGTGATGCAGAGTTGCATGCGTGAGCGTACCCGGGCGTGGCACGTGGCGCTTGCGTGGGGCTTCGTGACGAGTTCTCGATTAGTCGTAGCCACCAGGTGATATAAAAGTTGTCAGTGCTCAGGTCGCTCCCAAAAATGTTATCACTATTCATGAATATGGATATTTATCAAACTAATTTTAACTTTAATGTGTCCAGCGGAACCACGTACAATTGCAGTCATTAACATTGAATATAAACAGCAATACATATGAAAATGCATTCTCTTATGATTATCCTGTTACTCCCCTCTCTTCATCTCAGCATTTGAATCGTGTTTCCTTGCTAACCTGCCATGCAAAGCACATGTCCCCATCTTCCATACCCTACTTATGCTGCTATACAACTCTCTCTTCCCACCACAATACAAGTTTAATGTCGATGCATAATAATGTTGATGTGCTGTTGGTTATTAGGTTCACCAAATGTAAATTCAAAACACGGTAAACCAGCGCTGTAAAATAACATGTTTTTACAGCGCTGCTTTACCGTGTGGGCACGCTGTGGATGTTTTACATGTTTTCAAATCAAAGATATAATCTAGATTGAATTATTGTTGTTTAATGAAAACTCACATAAAAATGTAAGCAATGAAATATACAATTGACATATTTGCAGCTCTACCAATCCCCACCGATTGGTAAAGTAGTATATAACCCTCAGCATGGAAGAGCCCCTAATCTAGTAGCCGTTTGACAAGAGGCCTGTACAAATCAGTGGTCCTTTCCACCTGCAACTGTAAAAGGAGTCCCTTTAGCCAGTGGCTCCATTTACAGCCTTTAATTGCTCTCTTGTCACACAGTGCCACGTGAAACTCAAGTGGTGATTCACACGCATCCCCTGCCAACGACAAGCTTGCAGGTCGCTCGTGGGCCTTTTCTCCATCTTCTGACACCCGTAACTCTTGAGTTGATCAGCCCAAAACAGTCAATTGATCGGACTCCCGCATGCTACTGATTCATAACTTGCATCCCAACATTATAACAGCGGAACCATGATGCCACCGATAAGAAAATGTTCTCATTCAAGTGCCGTGTTTTTATGTGAATTGCAGTTGTGGAGGCCACTTCAACCCACACAGGAGCAACCATGGCAGGCCCGATGACCCCAATTCCGTACGTGCTCCATCAAATGATGGGCCAAGGCAGAATTAAAATCCTGCATTCAAAAGTGTCTCACGTTTCATTTAAAATAACTGTATATCCTCAAGTGCCTGTCCACATACTGTTGTGTCTATGATTGTGCACACAGCATGTTGGGGATCTGGGGAACATCATAGCGGATGAGCATGGCAGGGCATCGTTCCGCGTGAACTCTGGAAAAATAAAGGTACTTAATCTTTACGCCTCGATTTCATGACTAGTTTTGATTGGCCAGCAGCTGTGTAAGCACTGAGCCGTGCCTTCACGCACTGTCTACACTCAACTATTTTTATTTTACCAGGTCAGGCCCACCGAGCTTTATAGTTGTTTTTCAGAAACGATCTGGCCACAAATGATAGCTCAATGAAGTTGCTTATCATGTGGACATTTATAGTGGCCAAATATTCTAAACGCATGTTTATAAATGTGGAGGGAAAAACTGGAAGACCAGGAGATAAATTCACACGACCACAAGGAGACATGTGAACTCCAAATATACCGGCGTCAGGGTCTGGATCGAACCCACAAACTACTGCATACCAGGCGTGGGAGATAACATCTCACCATACTCTTTGGGTCTTTAGGTAAAGTCACGTAGGCAGAAAAATAAAAAATATATTATTTTACTCTTTTTCTATGTAACTTTACCGGTAGACCCAAAGAGTATGAATTCCTGCAGTCACGAAAGTTTTAAGCTAAGATTTAACATCTCACCACTTTCAAAGGGGGCTTTTCCAGTGGAGCTATAACCAGGGCTTGGCGCTGACCCAGCCAGTGAAGACTGCAGGGCACTGTGTCACCAGACATCACCGACCCTTTCAGCCACTACTCACTTGTCATTGTGCGGCTCTTCACATTGGCTCATTCCCAAGTTGACGTATGTTTGCTCAAAATTGTGTGCATCAATGTGTCACTGTCCACGTGTTTGTAGGTGGGAGATATCATCGGACGATCGGTAGTGGTGGATGAGACGGCAGATGACCTGGGACGCGGAACTCACCCGTTGTCAAAAGTCACAGGAAATTCCGGGCTGGGGTGAGTCTCTTCAGTGGCAGTTAGAGGCAATATTTGTATCAGGTTACAAAGTCCACCTTGGCATTTCCACCCTCATTTCTTGCATGTAGGTGGTTTAATAATGATTTGTAGTAGTGGTAATTCAATTGTTTTAACTTGGTCTAAGTGAGGACACAACTAATTAAAGCAAATAAAAATATACAGGTAACATCAACAGTGGGATAATTCGGACTGGTTCTAAGCAACAGATTATATTTCCTCGAGGAACAATATATGAACATGATGTCCACCACTGTCATAAACGAAATGGCATTTGAATGGGCATTGCCATGAAGTTGGGGGCAAAGTAAAAACGGGATATATGAAAGCACAGAAACATGGCAACAGTATAGCACGGTATATTTGACGAGTTACCGGCGTGTGGTTGATGTGGTTCGTAGAGAGGGTTGACGGATCATCTAAATATGTAGCCATTATTTCTGCAAGACACCCATTTGAATAGCAACAAAGTATGTTTGTAGTACAAGCAGGATTTTGGTTTTATTCAAAGCCACTTGGTGTTCTTTCACTCTTGTAGTAAGGAATTGGTCAAATACTCGATGCAATGCATTGCAGGCTCAATTCATTGGCAACTTGGGCTTTTAACGCTATCCTATTCTCAGTGCGACATGTGACTCTTCTACAACAGACTGGCTTGTGGGATCATTGCTCGTTCCGCCGGACTCTTTGAGAACTCAAAAAAGAAGATTTGCACGTGTGACGGCGTGACGCTGTGGGACGAGCGCGACAGGCCGCTGGCCGGGCCGGGCCGGCAGGGCCAGCAGCCAGCACCCACGGCCAACCTCTAGTGCCACCCCGCCGGCGGATTAAGCAACGCGGTGCAAGTAAATGCAAATCGCGCTTGGTGCGCAGTCACAAGGTACTACTCCATTGGAACACGCCAAGTACAACCATTCCGATCAAAAAATGAGACTTATTGCTCCATTCGTGTGTATGATTTTTGACATACGATGGCAAGATTAAAAGCACGATGTAAAATTGTCTTGTGTTTATTGTAAACAATTTCACGCAAATATTTTGCTTATCGAGAAGACATTCGTAATTCTATTATTTGTCAGTTTGCAATTATTTTTTTTCCCCAATGTTTCAATAAATTATTCCAATTACATTTGAACAACTGTGGTGATAAATTAATATAATTTGGCAAGCGTTCATTAATTGTAGTGACAAATTAACTGGAGACTGCTAACATTAAAAGTTAGTCGCTATAATTTCTGCGTATGTTGAGACAACAAGCCTGGCAAAAGGTAGTGGCTCTTGAGTAGGGTCTTGTGTTCTCGGGGCACTGCAGCATTGGGACAGGCGTGGGGCTGTACTCATTGAAAGAGTTTCAAGCGATCGTTGCACAGAGGAGGGCAGCTGGGTCGGGGAAGGGTAAACATGACCTGCGGTTTCACACCCGAGATGGCCACACGACAACTTGCGAGCCCGTTGGGTAGCAGCCGATCATCGGCTGCCCACACTGCACTGTGGATCTCAATGCACCTGGAATCCCTGGGCAGGCCTCCACACTTCATCACCTGCAGCAACACTCCACACCTGAATCAGCACCCCTCTCCAACCGCACCACTACCAGCTCACTTGCTTTGGTAATGAGGTATCTATGCTGTGTAGCCCGTTGCATTAAGTATTTTTCCTGTGCGACTGCACGCATGATTTTGTAGCATATTATATTCGTACGACTACTTCGGTTTATGCAGCTGTGCTGTATAGCTCTTCGATGTGTTTCAGTTCCTGAAAAAGCTCCCAACCCAAAACCACATTCGAGAGCATTCTACACGTGTTGCGAGTACGCGCGCACTTCAATTTCCCAAGACAGCTCGCAGCAATATCACCCTCGGGCAAGTACCAGCGTGGGCACATACTATCATCTGGTGCTTGTAGTGCATGGTGCTGTGCCCTGGATGAAGAGCCCCTGACACTGCAACTCTTGATACACGATCTGCAGCTTACTGCCTAATTTTCCCACGGTCATTGCAAGGGCTGAGTGCAGCCGAGGTCAAATTCACATTAAACAGCTGCAAATGCAAGTCTTCGCCCTCCACATGGATGCCACACACTGCTAAACAAATCATACACTGGATACAGAAGACATTTTATTTTAACTTTGAAAAGTCAACTTGTCTACTCCTCTGAAAACATGTCGAGGGTACAACTCGCGCCGTTCTATAGTGGGACACGATAAGAGGGGGCCATTAGGCAGGCACACTTCTACAAAGGCAAACCCCATGTCATGTTTGTTTCACATTGTGGTGACGGTTGGTGGGATGGTTACAGTGATTGTCATCTGCAATGAGATAGCAGCATGGTGTATACATTTCCACATGCTAGCCAGCTTTCCTCACAATGTTGGGTCTCAATATAAAATGTAAGTACTGTTATACATCCTGAAAGTCTCTTTCTAAATCCGATGAATAGCAACTCATGCCCTATAATCCATTCCGAAATAAGCGAGAACTTTCTGAAAGAAAAAAAAAAACATGATCCAGAAGTCCAATTCATGCACAGAATGGATTTTGCATTTGCAGAAAACACTGACGAAACCTTTCGGCAAAACAGAGTTTGTGCAATTCCTGGGAGGTCGTTTTTGGCACAATTCCCTTTTAGCGTCCATATCTTCTCTCACCTGCAACCAATCAAAAAACTAGGGGGATGGGGCCACAGGAGGATTCAATCTTAAATGCTGACAATTGCTGACCTGCCAATACCACCGGTGGTAGAGTTCTCAATCTTAAATGTAATTGTTGAGTAGCATCGTTATTTTTAAAACTAATTATCGAATGACAACAATTTACTCATTAACATAGCCATGATGAGAGTAGTTCCCGTGTTGAACCCTCATTTCAAGTTGAGTAATAAGTCACACTTTGTTCACAATTTTACAATACATCGACAGAAATAATCTACCAGCAATATTATGGCTACGTGTTTAGGAAATACCCATGCCTTTTGAAATACATTATTGCGAGCTTAAGGATTTGCATTTATAGCATGCGTAAAGGACTCAAACTCAAGTGTCTTGCGTCACATCTCAACTATTTCAATGCCCTGTTGCAGTCTAGCCAAGGAGGGCCCATTTGGCAGCTTTCCCTGTCCAGCAAAAGGTGTACACATCATGGGCATGCAAATGAGCATGATGTTAATATTTTATATTGCAATGACCGTTTTACATAACTGTAAACGTACCCTTTGTTAGGGGTGCATAAGGAAACACTTAACAATTTCAACAGATGTAACTCAAGTGCTATACAGGTGATTTGCTACACAACTTAAAGAGCAATAATGTACAACTGGCAAAGGTGTTGGAAGAGGTTACAAGCATAAAGAGGTTGCACAGTGATCGCTCCAAATACGATTCCCTCCAATAACATCTTCCCAAGATACTCAGAAAAATATTGAGACTTAAACATGTTGAAGAACAAAAATTGACACCATTGACCAAAATGTTCAATTCAGATTAAACAAATGCCCAACCTAGGACATTGGTGGAGAGATGACATTACACGTCTTCCTGATGCTGCCCATTGGGCTCAACCACTGTCACCTGTCGCTGACACTGGATATCACAAAACCTGGCTGATATGACAATGCGTGCTACTTCAATGTGGGTAAATATTGACTGACCCAAATTGGGGGGGGGGGTCGATGGTGCAGCGATTAGCACACTGCACTACTAATTTCATTCCCAGCTACAGCCAACATCAGTGGCAAGCGATATCTGAACTGGTTCGGGGTTCCCCCATTGACTAACCCACACTGACTAGCAGTCAAATAACCCGGCTTTAGGAGGCCTTCATCCAGCAGCGGACTGACAAAGGGCTCTAACTTATTAATAGTGCTGCTAAGGGTTTTCCTATTCTGCTTTGGCCCATAATTTACAGCACCGGTGCTGAATGTTTATACATTCAGCCAAAATGACCCTCAATGACAACAGCTGTACACTGTAAGACAAGAGTGCGGAACACTTCAAGATTTATTCGTGTGACTTTTTCAGCAACTTGTGTTTTTCAAAGTTTATTTCATTGAGTACATTATAAATCCTTCTTCATGTTTAAAAACAACTTTATTCATTATCTTTTAATCTACAAAATCCATCAATAATACAATCGGATAAACAAGTCGATCCAAAATTTGGTCCAGTCATTTGCAAGGACTCATCCAGGGAAACAAGTCTCTCCAAACCTGCTTAGACGGGTATAAACATATGTACAGATTTTCAAATGCACATTGGACTTGCAATTCGGCGGTCGCTGGTTCGATTCGATCTTCCAGTGCGGCAGTTGAAACAACGGTGCAAGTTTATTAAACCCTCTGCGCCTCCGTCAATCCAGCAGTATAAATCGGTCCGACCAGTGTGTCAATCCACAGCTTGTGTGCTGTAGGGTAAACTAGGTACCCCCCCCACCTCATCCAATATGTCTGGCCAGTGTAGAAGAGTAGGTTAAATACAATCAAAAGGGGCTTCTCTTGAGCTTCCTCTCGTCGAGGACCTTTCAGCCGGCGGTGACATGAGAAAGCAATTGCAGGACTGCACCTTTTACCTTGATACTAAACGCAGCGGGCAGCGGGCTAAGCGGCCGGGAAGTCCCGAGGGAGCGGCTACGCCATCAAGCTCACGCTGCCATTGTCAGAGCCCAGCAGCAGCAGCCGCTTGGACGGGAGCACGGCAAGGCGAGACAGCACCCCGCGGAAGTTTTCGGGGAGCAGCTTGGTGGCTGGTCCTGAGGCGGCGTCCCCCAGAGGGTACACAAATATCCGATTACCGGTGGTGCCAGCGATCACCTCGCCGGCCTCCCCGGCGCCGTTGCCTGCCAGCGTGTCCCAGGTGTGCGCCGCCTCGGGGGTGCTGCGGAAGAGATGGCTCAAGCGAGCATCCATCGCCTTCCACACGGCGAGCGTGTGGTCCGACGACGAGCTCACCAACGTGTTACTGCCGACGCCCTGCAAATCATCATTTTAATACATTTTATATTCACCACATTATTACAGCACAAGGCTATCACACGTGAATACAATCTGCCAACAGGTGGCAATGTTGATGGGAAAGTGGTGGCGGATGAAATCATGAAGACTGTTTCAGCTCTCCCATGAGTTTTTGGGTTGTACCGCGTGTTGTTCGGCATGATGTTGGACGTTCTGTTCCATGTGGTGGGAGCCTTTTCAGGAAATTAACGTTCAGTGGCACAGCCCGAACACACATCGGAGAGCAATGCAGCACAACGCCGAAAAGCCACGCACGCGGCAGAAGAGGAATTTGTCGCGGGAGGCAAGGCAAGCAGAGAGGAGGAGCTGTAGGCAGAGTCTCGTAGCGAGAGCGCTAACCTTGAGCTGCAACACCTCGCCGTCGTGGGCCTGCCACATCCGAAGGAAGAATCCCGTGCGCACATCCAGCATGACGAGCATGCCGGAGGAAAGGCCGGCCGTCACCCACAGACCGTGCGGGCTCACCGCCAGGCAGCGCACCGGGCCGCCGCCGCCTCCCACCGACAGCTGGAACTCGTGCTGGGTCAGCACCGCGCACAGCAAGACGGCAAAACAAAACAAACGTGGTTCACACGTTCGTTTCACCCTTGACGGCCGAGTCGTGCGGAAAGACACCGAGAGCCTCGTTAATCATTTTATCATGACTCCATTGCGTTCACATTGTATTTAACAGATTTACCAAATACAAAATTAAACTTTTTAAAAGGCAATATCAGGCTCTATTCCACATTTATATGTTACATTACAGGTAAATCCCTATGATTCCTAGGATCCCCCTCTGTTGTAAACAACAGCAAGGTCAATGAGATTAATCAGTAGAATGTAAATAAGTACAGATGTAACTGTATTAGGACATTGACGGCCAATATTGTTAAAGGAAAACATTTAGATGCGTCTTACAAGCTGATCCCAACACCACGTGATACTTGCGATTCCCCTCCTGCATCGCAACATGTAGCCGTGATCCAGTAACAGAATTTACGCGCAATGCCAGCACGAGTGTGAATGAGAAAGCGGGTGTGTGCATGCGCGCGGGACATGAGTGGGCACTCACAGCGTACGTGTCAATGACTTAACCGCTCCAAATGGGCCCTGTCTTGTTAGCTCTCCAAAGCTAAGCAGGGTGGAACCCGGGATAGTACTAAGACGGGCAACCACCGTGCACAACAGGTTGTCATAGGTTGAGGGGCTATATGGTGGGCAGAAGAGGCAATGCAGTAACATCTATTGTTGAATTGGACCATGCTCCAACGTCTATGCTCCCCACCTTCACCAACCTGCACTGACCAGCATGGTGAAGTGAAATAACCCCCACGGGGCAAATGACGTGGAGGGAGGCCCTCCATCCAGCAGTGGATTGACGAAAAGGTGTGTCCACGTATTAGGAGGTGTCAATCGTTTGTAGAGTTTTATACGTTCGATACATTTCACAGAATCTCGCATCCCGACGCGTACGCATGCACGCGACGGCGCGTGAGTCACACCTGCATCCCGGGCTTGCGCGTGTCGATGAAGCGCAGCATGGAGTCTGACGTCGCTGCTACGATCGTGTTGTGCGGCACCGGCAGCACGGCCAGAGAGCTCACGCTTAGCCGCGAGTCGGGGGCCTCGTACACAGCCACGGTGGAGCCTGCAAGGTGCTCGTGGATCACACACAGGCACCCCTTCAGGGTCACGCGCTAGGACACACGCAATGGCCACGCGAACGTTAACTGTGTGTAAAGTCATCACGATGTTAACCTGCGCGTAAAGATGCGATGACGTACACGTCAGGTAACGGCACAAAACACACGGTTAAACTTGGGCATAATTCACTTTTCGGAGCATTTTTGTAAGGTTTTATGTGAACTACAAGATTCCTAAATGGATAGCAAGAACAGAGTTTGGTCTGCATTCTTGGCAAAGTCCCACCCTACCACTGTGTTGAAACCCAGCCGGCGGGTCTCTCACTTAATCAAGTGACATCCCATTGAGCTCATCTCTTCGTACGAGAGACCTATGAAGACAATGTTTTGTTTAATATACAATTTAGATGTAGTTAGATTTACATGTCTTAAGTTTTTGGATACAGTGCAAGCACAGACCACGTGTGTGGGTAATACCCACCGCCAGTTGGTCAATAAGCAGGTTACGTGTGGTGGGGTAAAGTGTGGGTACCCCCATCTATTCCAAGACACCTGACCAGCGTGGATTAATATGCCAAATCTCCTCTAGTAAAGGGGGGGCTCTCTCTATAACGCCTTCGGGTGGAGGTCCCTTAGCCAGTAGTGGCCACAGCAAGCGATTGAAGGGCTGCACCTTGAACCTTTCAAGTTCTCCCGCCTTGGTTCCCTAGCAGAAGAGACGAGCCTTCGCGAGCTCGGCTCTGGTTCTCCGCGAAGGCTTTGCACTGCACGCGTCTTCGCTGCCGCCGGCACCTGTGTTGCAGTCCCAGACGTGTACGGAGCCGTCGCAGCTGACCACGTGCTGCCCGCCCTCCATGTGCGCCACCTGGCTCACGGAGCGCCGGTGCTGGCCGTACGTCAGCTTCGCGTGCAGCCGCTCGGTGCCGTCGCCAGAGTTGGACAGGGACCAGAGGCGCACCGTGCGGTCCTTGCCTCCGCTCAGGAAGCCGTCCTCGTCCGGCCGCACGCACAGCGCCTTCACCGTCCCCGTGTGCCCCACGTACGTCTGTGTCGCGACACATCGCAGTGGCGCGGGCCACGTTTGCCGTCGTCATGCTCGAGGGCATAATCTGTCGGGGTCCCGTCGGTGACACACCAATACCGCTACGAGCCAGCACTCGTTTAAAGCCCGGTGGCGAGATGTGAACTACCTCGCCTGGTGTACAGGAGGTCACGGATTCGATCCCGACCCTGACGCCTGTATATTTGGAGTTTGCATGTTTACGTGTTCTCCCTGTGGATGGCATGGATTTTTCTCCTGGTTCTCCGGTTTTTGCCTCCACATTTATAAACATGCGTTTCAGAGTATTCGGCTGCTATACATTTCCACGTGATAAGCCACTTCGCTTCTGTGAAAGAGCTATATAGCTCAGTGGGTCTTACCTGGCGAATAAAAAGTGTTCTTAAGCTAAGAAACTCCAAGCGTCGCACGTCACAAAAGTTCAATGCCGTTGGCATAAAATGCCTGTTCATTAACCCTAAGAGGCAGAAGGGGCAGGGCAGGTGGCTCAAAAATTACAGATTACCATGTCACGAGACCGATACAGCGCTCTTGAATGAAATCGTTGCAGGTGAGATTCAACCAGGGCTGGGTTTGCAATTTATATCGGGGTAAATTAAGATAAATTTCCATTCACGTTTTATGCAACCCAGCCCAGACCATTGAGTTGATAGTTTTTAGTCCAAACTCGGCAAGAAAATATTATCACGTGAATTTGGATTTTTCAGAATATGCAACTTGGCATGGGGGTGGGATAGAGTGTTGAAATGAATTAAAATGGCAGATGAATAACATGTAGAACATCACTGTGAAATACAGTGTGTTCACGGGTAGATGAGCCTCAAATCTGAACACACACACACCCACACTGCTGTCACATGCCGGTGGTCAGGGGCATGTCAGACGACACTGCTGCACTGCTGATCCTAGAGGAACATTCCCGCTGCTCACTGCTCCCGCATGGTTTCCCCTGGCAGCATGTTTAATTTAATACGCTGCCACTCGGGCATTCGGCTGGGATTTAACAAAACAAAGGGTGACCTCAATATGCTCCTAACGCTCTTGACAGTTCCGAAGCTTGAAACACTATCTGCGAGCCGCAGCTGTTATTTGTGCATTTTCACACATCAGTGGGTGCTGGGTTTAAAAACCCACCATTGTACGTCCTTTTCAAATGTAAGCAAACCTGGATGAACTCGTAGGGGTTTGTAAGAATACGGTTTGAGTACCGTGGTAAAAACTAGTTTGTTTGGACCAAACTCGCTACTCAATCTCACTCCCATTACTAATCACCGGGTTGGGTGAATCTCTGCTGTTTGCAATGCAACATGGTGCACAAAGTGAATGTATCTCTACGAGATATCAGGATATAAAAAAGAGTCTTAAAACGTATTTATACACTTCTGTATATTTAACTAGCAAATGGCTTTTAGCAGTTATTTCTGTCTCTATGTTTGTTCCAACGAGTTATTTTTATGCTAGGTGTTTGCTGCGGCGTCTTATACGGAACTTTGAGATCCTCCATGGAAGGTGCTTTTTAAATGAAATTATTAGTCGGAGTGGACAGGCACAAATTAAATTAAAAAAATCACTTTATTGATGAAGAATAGACTCTTCACATTGCCAGCAATGTGAAGATGACTATTTCCTTGTTATGATGCAATGTTGAGTTTGATGTTAAAATACGCAATTGGGGGATCTCTGGCAAAGGGGGTTCTCATTCTTGCCCTGTTCTATGAACCCAACGAACTTAGTTGGATTCCTGGTCATGGCTAATATCAGTGGCGAGTGATGCTTGAACCAGTTTTGTGGCAAGCGTAGTGAAGTACGGTCAAAGAACCCCCATGACGGATATTTGATTAATGAAGAGCTGTAAATAATCTTAACAAGCAGCACGTGGCTCACAAAACAGTAACAGATCTTACAGAACTCCTGGAACAGCCCAGCAAATGGGGCCTTGTGGACACACAGCCCCCTCGCAACACCCCCCCCCACCCACCCCAGCACGTCCAAGTACTAAAGCGGTGCACCGTTCCGGCGGCGATGGCGTCTCCTCACCTGCAGCTTGATCTGGTTGAAGACGAAGCGTCCGCCCGTGCGGTTGAGTCCGATGTCATGCTGCCAGTAGGCGAGCCAGTTCCCGGCCAGCATGCGCTCGCTCACACGCAGCTCCTGCTTGACGAGGCTCTCCTCCTCCTCCAGGGAGCGCGACGTCGGCGTGCTCACCGTGCTCACGGAGCTCACCGAGCTCACCGTGCTCACCGCACTTGCCAACGGGCTGCTGTGCGCCGACACGCGGCCCAGCGGCCCCACGTCTGATGGGGCAGAGCCTGCAACGCCGTTCGTTCCGTCAAACAACCGGATTAAGAGACGCAAGCAGTCACACGTCCTTGCTCATCAACTTGAGCTCGCCTGACAAATCTGTGACCAATTCAATCCGAAATGCACAGCCAGTCCCGGATAATCTCCAGTGTTGTGGACAGAGCCGAGATGGTCACAGCGCACCTCTACTGGAACTGCTGCCGATTTTTACAAGCGCACAGAGGCTGTTTTGTGCGTTTTCGCACGTATTTGCGCGTCGTTTGAAACTCGTGCATTTCAAGCAGCATGCAATAGCTTTCTATTGCCCATGGGCTTTTTCTCGTCACTCAACAGACTTGGTTACCGATGGGAACGGCTGCGGCCCGAGACGCACCTTGAGGTATCTGAATGCGGTTGCCGATCATGATGCCGCCGAAGGTGCCGAACTCATCGCTGTCCTGGAAGGAGCTGGCCCGGGGCTGCGTGAAGCTCCCGCCCGGCTCCCTGTCCGTCGCGGAGCCGGGCGAGGACTCCAGCTGACTCCGCTGCAGCTCTTCGTGCTCCAAGCTCAGCCGCGTTACCAGCTCATGGTTGGGAATCACTTTCTCCACGCTCACATTCCCTGCGCGGGGCAACGGCGGCAATCTCAAATCGCAGGCCGCACACAAAGATGCCACGGATGCTACGGCGAAGTTCTGTGGCAAATCTCATCGTCAGCCAAAGCGATGGATAGCCGATGGGTCAACATGCGTTCCGCACAGTTTGCAGAGCCAGCCAGTAGTTGCATTCTCGCAGCTGTGTGATTATTCGTGCTAGAAACCACTAAAGTACACCACTTGATAAAATATACATTAAAGACACTGCGATAGCATGAATCGCAATTGGAGGCCATCCTTTGCTGGCATCTTTGTAACAACGGTAGCAGGCAGGCCTTCAATATCAATATTATCTTGTTGTTATACTGTTATACATTATAAAAGGACTGTGGTCGACTATGGCAAGAAGAGTGAAGGGAGCTGCAGGAGGTATGTGGATGAGACTGCAAGGTACCTTTCATTTACTGAGTGTCCAAAAGAACCTTCAAGTGCCTTTTGGGGGGCCGCATATTTAACACACACCTCAGCATCATCCAAGATCACAAAATATAATCGGGGGGCCTGAACTTTTTTGGTGACTTCGGGCACCAATATTAGAAACAGTGTTGCCAAGTTTTAAATATTCCTCTATAGTACCCGATTAGTGAGACTGAGATGCTTCAAGTGACAGATATAATATTGTTTGCGGGCTGCTGCTCTGTGGCAGCGGTAGAGGCCTCGTGCGCCCACAGGCCATGTGACACGAGGTCATGAGACGGGGGAGAGGCCCCAGGCCATGGGTTCCCCCACCCCCGGTTTAAGGGAAAGCAAAGCGGGAAAAACCAAAGTTGCTGAATGTACCGAGCAGGCAGACGAACGGCACAAACGCAGCGTAAGCCAACTCGGAGGTGAAGGCCTTTTTAATCTCCTCTAGGCCTGTGTCTTCCTGCTCAGGTTGGAGCCCGGACTCTGAAGGGCCTCCCTATAGCGGCAGACCAAAGGGACGTGTCACACACTCCCACAAGCACCTCCACTCGTACAACAATCCGGGTGTAATCGTGCAAGACCCAATTTCTTGGTCATCGAGTAAGAGTATTTATATTGAAATCAACAAAGTATTTGAATATACACGTATATATCAGACCTGAATCAGAAACATTAGTGTCACTTTATAACACTAAACTTAAGAGCATATATCTGTATGGAACAATTGTAAAACACTTGATTTGCATCTCAGCAGGAATGTTGCGATAAATGCATGCTTAATAAGGAAATAAATAATGATAATATATTAAGAGATAGAATCCAAGTTATGTGAAACCAACATCGTAATCTACATGTGGCTAGTCACTCGCTCAAGGTATTCGTGAGCGTTCGTGTCACTGATTGTGGCCTCTGTAGAGGCTAGGCCATGCCAATGTTTTAATTTTTTTTATTTAAAGCTTTCGTGACTGCAGTGATTCATATTCTTGGTTCTTTCGGTAAAGTCACGTTGAAGGGAAACAAAATAATAAAATATATATTATTTTATTGTTTCCCTTCAACGTGACTTTACCGAAAGAATCAAGAACATGCTCCTTCAATTGAGCATGGGCCCGTGTGTAAAGATTTGGCTGTTCATGTTGGCCATTGCAACTGTTTCCAGGGTGTCCCACATCTGAATACTGTATTTCTTAGTTTTACCTCACAGCAGATGACTAATGAAGTCTCCTTTTTGATGTGACATTTCTTTTGTATGACCATATTGTAAAGGCAAATCGGTATAAACTATCATTAGGATAACTATGTCAATAAAATAATTTAAAAAAATATACACAAATGTAAAAACACACATCTACAGGCTACTTTGTGTGCGTGGAGCGTAAACAAGTTTAAATCTAAAAATTGTATTTTCGATTTTCCCACACCCATCACTTCATCGGGCCTTGAAAGAAAGCACAGTGCCATTGCAACTCGTCCGTAGAAGCAGCACTTCATGATGCAAGAGATTATTTGTCTGGTGTCCATTCACAAAAGGCTGGCATGCAAGAGCATGATGAAGATGATGCGAATGTTACGGATGAACTAATTCCAACTACAAAGCATGAGTAAAAAAAGTATGCCTTAATTTAAATACTTTTCAAACCACTTATTTAGATATCTATTTGTATGTTTGCTGATGCCCCCAGTGAATTGTATGTACGTATGTAGAACTTGTCACCATATGTCGCCAACTGTGTTAATCGGAGGTGCGGGGGGAAAGACAACTCTGTACAAAAAGCAGTTGTAGAGAAATTAGTTTTTAATTTAGATTTAAAAGCGCATAGCTCCACTACTAATATTGGAAGAGCATTCCAGATGGCCGTAGAAGCACATCTGTAAGCATGCGATGCAGTGACCATCTTTGCGAGGATAACCTGAATTAACTGTGAAACTTTCCTCATTAGGAAAACAGCAAAAGTAATCCAAGATAGCAAACAAAGTTAGAATACTTTCTTGAATGGAGGACACACAGGAGAGGCGGGATAAAGTAGTGGACGTCACACGCCTGCCCTCATAGACACACAGCGAGCGACAGCCACAGCAGAATGAACGATAGACAAAAGCACATCGTGTCATTACTCGTTCATCATTGACCGTGCCGGGCCACTCATGGACCCTGTGCATCCCGAGCCATTTTTTTTAAAACAAGCTCAGGCTACAGGGTTGCATGGACACCTGTGGGGAGACGAGGCTGTGCGCGACGGAGAAGCCGTGGAAGAAGGTGCGGATGACGTCGGCCATGTGCACCTGGGCCGAGTCTCCGCCGATGCGCAGGCACAGCAGCGCCATCAAGTTCATCGCTTTCTGGCACAGCACGGCACGGCACTGCCCACCGCTTGGAAAGCTGCTCACATGAACGAACACGCCCGCGTACACAAGCACACACAAGCACACACAAGCGCACACACGCGTACACAAGCACACACGCGTACACACAAGCACACACAAGCACACACGCGGACACACGCGTACACAAGCACACACGCGCACACAAGCACACACGCGCACACAAGCACACACGCGTACACAAGCACACACGCGCACACAAGCACACACGCGTACACAAGCGCACACGCGCGTACACGCGCACACACGCGTACACAAGCACACACGCGCACACACAAGCACACACAAGCACACACAAGCACACACGCGCACACGCGCACACACGCACACACGCACACACACAAGCACACACGCGCGTACACAAGCACACACGCGTACACAAGCACACACGCGCACACACGCGTACACGCGCACACACGCGTACACAAGCACACACAAGCACACACAAGCACACACGCGCACACACGCACACACACGTGCACACAAGCACACACGCGTACACAAGCACACAAGCACACACGCACACACGCGCACACGAGTACAGTAAAACCTTGGATTGCGAGTAACTTGATCCGCGAGCGTTTTGCAAGACGAGAATTTTTTTTAATAAATAATAATTTGATAAACGAGCGAGGGTCTTGCAATACGAGTAGTACATATACGCTTTGTCTGCCGAGTGTCACGTGATCACAACTGATATACGAGTGCTTTGATATACGAGTGCTTTGGATTACAAACACGTTTCCAGAACGAATTATGCTCCTCGCAATCCAAAGTTTAACTGTATACGCTTGTTCACGTGCCAGCATGGGCTTTACTTATCGAATGACGATTGATAGTGCAATTTATTTCACTGCTCTACACTACACACACGATATCGTAGATTCATATGACCTGCTCTTCAGTAACCTGCACAGGCCATTAACCATTCAATTGTGGCTGTTAAGTATATTTATTTAGCGGACGCATTGCCGAAATGCTTCCATGACCTTGTAACCCTTCTCCTGCCTCTCACCTTCGCCTGCCTTCCACAGCCAATGTTATTTATTTTAATTCATCTCAATTGACCACAACCATTGTTTACTTACACAAGGGGTCATCCACAGTTAATGTGATGTATAGTCTGCTACGAATTTACATAGTTAACAAACTTGGGATGGAACAAGCGCCACGGTTGTGGAATTTCCTACCGCTGTAAATTCGTTTATACTTTTAAGTCTCGTCTTAAAATAGATCTGCTGAAGTCAGTTTATTCTATTTAGCTTCTCTGTCTCTCGTGGCCTTTCCTTAGCCTTATTCTTACAAGGCGCCTTAAGACATTAGTGGAAGGCGTCTTACAAATAAATGTAAATTATAATTCTTTTTGTGCAGGGGCAGGCTCCTATTCATGATATTTTTGCTTTTAGATTATTTGGTGGCTACTATAAATTCCCACATATGAGCCACTTCGTTGAGCTATCATTTGTAGCCAGGTCGTCTCTGAAAAAGAGCTATTAGCTCAGTGGGCTTTGCCTGGTAAAATAAGGAAAAGTTTAGATTGTTAATATCCTAGCCACGGGCGACTAAAACCTCTATTCTACTGACACATCCGAGCCCAGCCAACGCAGGACTCTCACGGGATGGGTGCTTTTCCACGGGCTATTTTCCACGCTGAGTCAGAACCAAGACATGATATGCTCGACTTGCAAGACCATCCGAGTCTGGAAGCCAGCAGTGGGTGGGGCTGACGACACCTTCAGTGCACCGCCAGTAGATGGCGCCAATGCGTCACCTACACGAGACTGGACTTGATCAGCGTGCGTGGCCATCAGTGCCACTGCTCGGCTTCTGCAGTGAACAAACCCCTGGGCACGGGCACCGCGCGGCTCGGTTGTGTAGTAGAAAAGAGGTATCAGACCCACGTAAATCTCACCAGTGTGGGTAAATGTATATATATATTTTTTACCACTGGCCGAGGAAGCTCTGCCCGAGTTGTGCGAGACATTTACATAGTATTCTTTGGGTCTTTCGGTAAAGCCACGTAGATAGAAAAAAATACATAAACCATTGAATATATCAAGTGAGCTGAGTTAAGCACAGTTGAGGTGAGTTAAGCTCCCTTGATATCTTCAATTAAGGACATCTCACTATCTCCAGGTGATTTTCCTGTCTGTTTCGATGTGGTATCTTTGTTTAGCAAAGTTCCTGTGCCTGATACCATTACGATGATTTAAGATTTGGTCCAACAAGGACTGAATGCTGATGTACCGGCCCTGGTTAGAGACTGCCTCACCAACACTTACTTCACCTGGAATGGAACATTCTACAAACAAGTTTGAGGTACACCAATGGGCTCTCCCTTATCTCCAGTTTTAGCCAATGTTTTCATGGAGAAATTTGAGATAGATGCCATCCAGGCATCCGCCCTACGTCCTTCCTTGTGGAAGAGGTACGTAGATGACACGTTCGTCATCTGGCCACAAGGCCTACCAGTTTGGACCAGTTTTTCAACCACATCAATTCCATACACCCAGCCATCAAATTCACCATGGAGGTGCAAAAGGATGGCAAGTTACCATTCTTGGATGTTTTAATCGAAAAGAGACCTGATGGCTCGTTGGGACACTGTCTACAGGAAAGCCACCCACACAGATGCCTACCTAAAACCTGACTCCCACCACCATCCATCCCAGAATTCCCTCATCAACACTCTACACCATAGAGCTCGATGCATTTCCAACCATCACCACCTAGCCAGCGAACTGGAGCACGTACACCAAGCCCTCAAGAAGAATGGATATTCAGACTTCACAATCCATAAAGCTATCACCCCAACCATTGGGAAAGAACCATCTGAGGACCCAATCAAAACCATCACCTTGCCATACATAGCAGGGGTCGCCAAAATTATTTCCAAAATCATGAGCAAACACAAGATCCAGGTATGGTTCAACACAGTACATAAAATGTGATTTGATCTCATCTGTGAAGGAAGTGATCCCTGACATACAATACCCCGGTGTCTACAAACTAAGCTGTGTCTGCGGCAGCTGTTACATTGGGGAAACTAGGCGACATGTCTCGGACCGGGTTCGTGAACATACGGCTAATTTGAAACACGGTAGGACCAATACCTCAGCCGTGGCTGATCATTCATAATTTTAACGCGGTGGGCACACAAGAAATTGATTTTGCCAAGACGAAGGTACTCTGCAAGCCCGCTGGCTATTAGCAAAGATTCGTTCGTGAAGCCATCCAGATATATAAACACAGACACAATTTTAACCGAGAAGATGGGTACAAACTGAGCCATGGAAGGACATTATTAACCAGTTTAGGTCATAACTGGCTGTGATGTTCCTATCCTACCGACCTATGTTAGCAGTTATTTTGGACTCTCCGTGTAAATGGCGGCTTGCCACTGCGTCGTCCGGGCCCGAGCTGAGCTTGGCCCCCGCCGAGCTTACATTTACAAGCAAATTTCTCTCTCCTACCCGCTCCTACATGAACATTAGCTGCCCCGCCCATCTCTAAACCTTTATAAATAGCCTGCCTCAGCAGAATTCCCTCTTTTCACATGAAGACGGTTGCTTGTGTTGTGATTGAAACGTCGTGATTTAGATTTTTGCAATTTTTTCCATCTACGTGGCTTTACCGAAAGACCCAAAGAATATGAATTCCTGCAGTCACGAAAGCTTTAAATCAAGATTTACATAGTAAACAAACTTGGCATGGAAAAAGCTACATTTTTGTAGACTTTTGTTTTTAGATTACTTGGCTGCTACCATAAATTCCAAAATGTAAGCCACTTCGTTCAGTTACAATTTCCACACCTCCAATTCGCACGGTTGGCTATGCACAATGCGAAAGAAGTTCAGCGACGCACTCTGCGAGCGTGCCGATCTGCACCTGAGCGATGGGGAGGTGACGATGTTCACCACGGGCTGCAGGACCTCCTGGCTGAGTCGGCGCATGCAGTCCACCAGCGTGGTGTCGGATAGGTAGACAACGAGGCGCTGTGTGAAGGCTACCGCCCCCAGAAGGCTCGCCTCCCTGCGGCTGCTCATGCGCGCGCCTCCAGCCAAGCTGGACGCCACCTGCAGCCCGCATACAAACAGCCGCCTCTGTGTCCAGGTACACGTTCATTACATCTCCACAGCTCAGCAGGGGTTGAACCGGGATAGTTATTGCCAAGTGGGGTTATCTCGTATACAGCAATATCCATTGTCCTGTACTGCAAAGCTCCAACATCTATGCTCCCCACCTCCACTGACGATTGCATTAATGTGCAGTTAAATAATATCCATGACCCACATAGCATGGGAAGGCCCTCATCCAGCAGTGGACAGACCACAGGGCTGTACTTGTACATTGTGGTAAATTCAGGTCTCAACACACCCATGAGAGTACATTCTCTCCACTTGCCAGAGACATATCCACATTACATCACGTCTCAACACCGGAACAAGCAACAATCTATACTACAGCACACACACACACAACTATACTAAAAGATAAAATGTGAACAAAGACAACAATCCTAAATATCCTATCACAAACTGTTGGAGCAAAGGCTATTAGCGAGCCCCGATTAAAGCCAGCATGGCACACGTAGGGGTGGTGTGGTCAGCAACAAGTCCCCAATGCCTTTGTATCTCCAGTACTGCTGTTTTACACCCTAAACCAGCTACTCATTTAAGGCCGAGTTGACCTAAGTGATGCTTAAAACAAACTTCTGATACAATTTGCCACCAGTGTTAGCCATTATCAGGAATCTAACTCTCGTGCGCTGAGGCCCCAAGCAATAATTTTCTGCCAAGGACTCCCAATGGACCACCCTGTGGCAGTACCCCCAGGTGCTGCTGCTACTGCGATTACTACTGCTACAACTGCTGCTGCTACTACTACTGCTGCTGCTACTACTACAACTAATGCTGCTACTACAACTGCTGCTGCTACTACAACTGCTGCTACTACTACTGCTGCTGATGCTGCTGCTCACTGCGTAGGCGACATGGGGGATGTACTGCAGCGTGAGCACGGGCTCCCCGTAGGTGAAGGCGAGGTGCACAAGGCACTGCACGACGGGCTCGGCATGGCCGTCCCCCAGCACGGGGCGTGCCCGGTACACCGCGCCACGTCCACCGCCACCACCGCCGCCCCCTGCGCCCTCCTTCGCTCCCCCCTCGCTCACAAACTGGTGCTTGGCGGGGCCTGCTCAGAAAGGGGCACACACATTTTCACAGCGGTAAATTAAAACGACTGTACTTACCGTGCATCACACCGCATTTTACCACAGTGGGAGTTATTGCAAACGACGCCCGTCTTTTGTATGTGTAGTGCTGTTAAATGGATCACTACGGTGCGTAGCGCCAAGTGCCGACGGGCGCAGAGGCTAACACACCGTGCAGTACCATACAGTGGGTCACTAGGGTGCTAGCAGAAGAGAGCCAGATGAGTCCTACCGACGGAGTAGGGGATAGCAGCCTCCGCCAGCGCCGCAGGTAACCGCCACAGAGTCGGTCACTGGGGGAGTGCGGTGGGGGCGGCTGTCGGTAGGGGGCATGTGGGGACGAGTCACCCCGGCACCGGGTTAAGCACGTGATGGGCCGAGGTGAGGAATGTGGGCCAAAGGTGAACGAGGGGACAGGGGAAAAGTAGCTGAGAAACGTCTAGAGCGTCCCCGAAGGGGGCGTGGTTAAGGGCGAAGCCAGAGAGGGAACAGGTCTAAGATGGCCTGGAACCTTCAGGAATATTTCAGAGGTAGGCGCGGCCAAGGGTGGAGCCAAGCCGCGCCGAGAAGGATAAAAGGGAAGCTCCGATCGAATATTGGGGCTGTCTGCAGGTGAAGTGGAACCAAAGTGCTATGTCTACGTCTTCCTCATCGTGGGTCAGACAGCACGTTGACTGCTCTGACCCGATTATAGTTATCCTGTATGCGAGAGAGATAGGTGTATTGTAGTCCCGAGTGTAACAAGAGTGAGGGATAGGTGTATTTAGTCCCGTGTTTAACGGTGTTGCATAAGTGTAGAATAAACGCTGTTGATTCCTAAATAGTGTCTCTGAAATGACTCGCTACCTATATATGGACTTATGTTGAACTTATTTTGCACCATACATAGCTAACCATGATAATCGGAGGTGCTTTGTGCCGCAAGATACATGTTCTCTCACCTTGTGAGAACTAAACTTTCTTCTCAAGTCTCTTTCTGAGAGGAGACGAGGCTTCTTGCAAGAATTCTCTGAGATTCTTGAGGTGGAATTGTAATTTTGTGCTTTAAACTCGACTCAATTACGTCAGTGTGAAGATTGTAATTTAACTGCTCGCAAAATTCACGAACTTTGTATTTGTTGGTTTTTAAAAAAGCCTCGCTACTCCGAATGTTCTTTCAAGTATTGGAACCTCAGTCTGTTGGTTCAGAGCTTGAACCGGCTGTTGGTGTCTAGATCCACGCGTGAATGGAACAGAATAAGCGGTAGGGTGCTGACAAAGGCCTGTGAACGATTCAGCAGATGATGAATGATAAGGGCAACAAGGTCGAGATGCCAGCTTATGGCCAGCGGCCGATGAAGAGAGTAGGCCCTAGAGAGATGTTTGCTAAGAGCAGCCCACTGTGTCATCACAAAATAGCAGCTGTTGAGCAGGATGGCGGCAGTACATGCGTTAAGGTTATGGGGATGGCAGCAGTCACGTCCGGGTCAGCCGGACCTTCAGTCTTTAAGGACTAAAGCAAGAGACTCAGAAAACTCATTGTGGTTTAGCTAAAGCAGAAGCTTAGCAGAAATTACGTCAGGGATTCAGTAACACTTCCGCCACTCTTTGTAGCCCACTCACAGTTTTCTGTGCAAACCTGGCATGACTCCATTTCACACAAGATGCCAAGAAAGGCAAGATATTTTACATGGTTCACCGATTGTATGATCGCCCAGCAATAGCCCTGCGTGTATGTTGAGCTTGTTTCACACCGTACTTGGCCAACCATGACATTTACAGGATATGGCAGCCAATGCACACTTGCAAGTGGGAATTAACTGTGATTTTGACACAAGGGGTGACAGCAGATGGGGGGGGGGGGTACCCAGATAGCAGGTAGAGAGGAGTCGCAGGAGACTCCGCGCCACGTAGCGCGAGGCAAGCGTAGGTCCCAGCTTCCCAATGAGCGTGCGCACAGTCCGGCAAGCTGTGCCTATAAACACAAAACAAAGATCCCCCCCGTAGAGCCTTATTAGACTGTTGGAGCAAGTGCTGTTAGCGAGCAGCTATGAAGGCCGGCACGGCATATGAAGGGGTGGGTGGCCAGCACCACGTCTGACTGCCTTCGTCTCCCCAGTGGCGATGTTTTCAGA
Source organism: Petromyzon marinus (assembly GCF_048934315.1). Taxonomy (NCBI): domain Eukaryota; kingdom Metazoa; phylum Chordata; class Hyperoartia; order Petromyzontiformes; family Petromyzontidae; genus Petromyzon; species Petromyzon marinus. The sequence goes on from NC_133672.1 coordinate 18,022,104, forward strand.
TACCGCATCGGGTACTTGTTTTAGGATGAGGCCCAGGAACGGTTCAAATAATCGTCACTGGTGTTGCTTGTGAGCGGGAATCGAAACTCGGGTCACTGGGTCCATCGCGCAGCATGCTAACCACTACACTACCGCTCCCCATATGCACACAGATCCCCTCGATAGTGTGATACACTGTTGGGGCAAGTGCTGTTAGCGAGCACACACACACACGGCCACACAAAGATTGAACCCATTACCCTTTCACATTGAGCGGTGGCATCTTTACTTCTTAGCTACAAGCAGCTCTTTGTTGAAATATACTGTTGGTGTACTTTAAGTATTTTTCACAATAAAAAATTTTGTTCCTTCACTAATGGCTAAACATTTACATTTCTGTTATGTAACCAATACAGTGAATGTATTACTGCATGGTTACGTTTTAAACAATAAGGTAATCTGCCCATCATCAGATCAAGATCATATTATATCCCTGGCAATGGAATTTGTACAAATGAGGACTTGATCTGAAGGGCTTGGGATTGAACTTGGGTCTGATCAACCCCAGACACATGACAGGATCCCATCAGGCTAACCACATATCTCCATCTGACACATGCCGGTGGAACATTCACATCTGAATTATGTATAAAATGAGTGTTCACTCCTGCACTGCACACTTTGTCCTTGACCTTTCTCATGCAATGAGCTATTCATTTGGAAGCTGTCCTATTAAGTTTCCTAAATGCGGTTTTCTTGGCCTCAGGCATTTATCTTCATATTGCCATGTAAATAGCACTGTCCATCCGCATTATAATATACTTGCATTCACATGGTTAACTGTGTATCTGCAACCCATCATATTCCTAATATATCCCCAACTTCATCAGTCGCAAAGAACCCTTTTGGTCTCGCGGGAACCCGGAATTTCGCCATACTGGCCATGAAGCTGCCATGACGAGAGGGCTTCCCATTTCCCATTGTGAGGAGCTTCCTGCCATTGGGCTTTAAGATGGCTGCCCCTGACCAATCAGAGTCGCACGCGTCGTGCGCTTTGAACGATTCCGCTGCAATCGATGACTAAACTTTCCGAATCGGTGACCGATTCTAAAAACGACTTGCGGTCTATCTTTTAATAACCGTAGTAGTTTTACCGTGCGAAGCCACGCATGCCCAGCGATACAATGCGCGTTTCACTGCCTCGAAAAAGTAGAATGCAAAAAGCACGCGCATTTCGCTGCGTATTTTCCGGCGCAAAAACGTTGCCCCACTTACGGATCAGCTTCTTGATGTCGTTATCCTCGCTGTCCGGTGCTGGCCCTCCCGGCTCCAATCCATCCGCTGCTTCTCCAGCCACGAGTGGCGAGGAAGCAGACAGATTGGGGAGGATGGTGTGGCCGACCACTTCAACTGGGCTCACCACACCACCGAGCTCGCCGGGAGCCAACGACGTCGCGGTGCACTCCCCCGGCCCTGGCCCTCCCTCGTCAAGGGAGCGGTCTACGTCACCCCCATCAGGCCGCTCCGCCCCTGCCAGGTCGTGCCCGCTGTCCACAGACTTGAGGCTCACGCCGTCTTTCTCCACCTGTCAAAATTTGAAATCAGAACCTCTGCTATTTCGACGTTTTTTTTTGCTCGAGTTGTGGCCCGTTTAAGGATGCGCACATGGTGCATCACCTCCACGAGACCGTCTTTGTGTTCAAACTCTGCACACACGCTTCTCAACGACGGGACGTGATGGGGTGGATTCTCCTGTTGCATTTCCCATGTAAGGGTCGTCTCCTTCTTGTGGAGATGTTTTATGGGGATATTTCATGACTGCTTTGAGTGCAAATTTAAGATAAACACAAGAAACATAAACTGAAAATCAGAACAGAGGTTAATTATTTTGATAGATTTGGTAGCATTCTATAACATAAGATAGCATTTCACGTGTACATTCGGAACTCTGCAACCAACTGTGCATCATCTTGTGCCGAAGGTAGGTCCTGGAAGATGACATCACACAACTACACACACACACCCTCTGTCACTGTTTCTATTCAGGTATTAGTTACTCTTCTCATGCCAGGCCACAGGCTCCTCGATCATTTCTCGTGCATGAAAGGCGAAGACAAAACTGATCTCGTCTCAATCTTTTTCCAGCTGGAGACTCAACGAATATTTAGAGGCTTTTTAATTTATTTTTGCCTGTGAAAAATCCATTATGAAGTGCTGGGGTAGTGTAATTTTAAAAAATAAACACGTCCTGTACATTCGTGAATAGGGTCTACCTTAATATCCCTCTTGAGTCTGGCAACTCCATTTGTATATGGGAATCTCAACCAGATCTGGAAGGATACTGGCGTACAGAGTGGCACGATGCAGACGTCCAGAATAAACACCTCATTCTGGACCCAACATCGCACCTCCTGGCTTTGACATTCCCCCTCAAAGACAGATTTAGTGTAACCATCAACCACATCAGAACATCAATAGGTCGCTGTGCACATCTACTTCATGAATGTAAATTTAAAGACGAGCCACAGTAGTACAACTGTGGCCATGCAATCCGAGCTATGGACCGTATAGTCAACCACCGTAGTCTGCGCTCCTTCAATGGAGGAAGAGAAAAAGATTACAAACTCTCACCTGATGCCGTGGCGAGCAGACCTCGACATTGGCATTTAGCTCCTACGCTTCCCATACGCAAAAGTAGAATACAATGAATTTAAAAAATATTTGAGAGTTACAACATTTGTGGGGCAGGGGAGCTGCACCTCATAGGAAGCGTCGCTGCCGCTGCTCTTGTTGCTGTCCTGTCCGATGCTGGTGGCGTCCGCTGGCGGGGGCTGAGCACCATCCTCGTCCCCACTGCCTCTAAACACGGCCGACGTGAAGTCCAGCGTTTCTCCCAGCATGACCTGACATGCACACGCAGCCGCGCAAGATGCTCACACGTGCCCCTCAAAGTCACGTGCCGCCATGTGCAAGCGCAGCTCACCTTGTGCGGTGCGCTTGAATGCTCGCGAGGCTGATAACATTTATTTTGTGGCTACATTGTCTGCAGAGGGCTGTGCGGGAAATTTTCATCCATTGTTGTCGCGTAGTTTGCTTCTTCAACGCCTCCTCAACGCCTTCACCAATCCCGTGCCCACCAATGTTGGTGTAGGATCCATAAGAGGTTTTTGGGTTAGATGCTTAAATATGTTGTGTTTCACACGAGGGAGCAAATGTGTCGTTAATCCCGCCACCACCCAACAGCCAATTAGTAAGGTTTGTCACGTAAACAAAACATGCAAATTCGTTACTAGTACAGTTCACCAGTGTGTTGGAGAGTAAACCCACGACATTACAATTGCAGTACGACGTTTTGCCAGTAATTACAACTAGCATCATCAGGGGACAGCCAGCGAGCGCAGGTGGATGGGTGAGCGGCGAGCATGAGACTGGCTACTCGCGCGCGCACGTGAACGCGCGCACGTGAACGCGCGCACGTGAACGCGCGCACGTGAACGCGCGCACGTGAGCGCGCGCACGTGAGCGCGCGCACGTGAGCGCGCGCACGTGAGCGCGCGCACGTGAGCGCGCGCACGTGAGCGCGCGCACATGAGCGCGCGCACGTGAGCGCGCGCACGTGAACGCGCGCACGTGAACGCGCGTGCACGTGAACGCGCGCGCACGTGAACGCGCGCACGTGAGCGCGCGCACGTGAACGCGCGCACGTGAACGCGCGCACGTGAACGCGCGCACGTGAACGCGCGCACGTGAACGCGCGTACATGCCGACACCCCCCCCCCCCCAACCTGATCGTTGAGCACCACCCCTCCGGAGAAGTCCTCCATCTCGCTGTCCCCGCCACCTTCCAAGTGCCCGCGCTGAGCTCCGTCCATGGATTCCGAGTGGTTCACACTCGTGCCTGCGACGTTGAGCAGTACCTGCGCGAGGGAAGGACAGCTGGCTCACACACGATGCCCACAGCCACAAGGCCCCTGGTAGAACATGGTGCCAATCACGTGCTCGCACCCTTCATCAAGATCCGACCGTGTCCGTCCAGTGCTCGCTCAGCTGCATTGGCCTCCGTTTGCTGAACAAATACGTTATAAGGTCACAATCATTATACACAAAGTGTTGTCCACAAATTAACCACAATACCTTGCTGATCTCAATGAGCATAAACCACAAACTGTGGTCATCCTCGCAGGGGCTTCTAGCTGGCCATGGCACAAAGACGGTGGTCACTGCATAGCTCGCTTTCGGATGCGCTTCTGCGGCCGTCTGGAACGTTCTTCCTTCCGATATTAGGAAGCCATTGGAGCTATGCACGGATAAATCTAGATTGAAAACTTACTTCTTTCGAGCTTCTTTGTGCGTTTAGTTTGTTGTCGTTCCCCCGCACCTCCGATTAGCGCGATTAGCTACGTACGGTGCGACAGAAGTTCAACATGCATACATCTACCATCAACGCCAAACGTGCGCACAATAATGGCTTGTTCCCCACCTCCCGGCATACCGCGACCAGAGGGCTGCACACACTCGCCTCCACCCCCCAGGTCCACACGAGTCCTTAGGCTTTAGTACAACAACTGCCTGCTAAGCCCAACTGGTTGCAGGCCTGTTCATAGCTATCCCCTTGCCCACATACAGTCCAGGATTTGTAGGCCTAGGTTAAAAAAGACAAAGTTAAAAGTTGTTTCTCTCAGTTTGGAAGACAACTCACGTTCTAAATTCAGTTTTTTTTTAATTTCTATTCGTAAGCAAAGACTCGAATATATTTGTGCCAAATATCAGCTTTCTAGTAAAACACCATGAGCATTCACATCAGTCATCCACTCATGACAATCTGTACATATTAGACAGAGGTTTTGTACTGATGAAATCTTTGTGAGGTTATATAATCAATCGATATGAAAGTGTTGGCCAAAGGCCTATATGGGATATACACGTAGTACACAATGCTGCCAACCAAGGAGTGTTTTATAATGCTATCGACTGTGGTGCTTTAACACGATTACTATTGTTATCATTTACGACAATGATAGCGTACATCTTACTTTTCAATGTACATACAGTGAGGGAAAAAAGTATTTGATCCCCTGCTGATTTTGTACGTTTGCCCACTGACAAAGAAATGATCAGTCTATAATTTTAATGGTAGGTTTATTTGAACAGTGAGAGACAGAATAACAACAAAATTCAGAAATACGCATGTCAAAAATGTTATAAATTGATTTCCATTTTAATGAGGGAAATAAGTATTTGACCCCTCTGAAAAACATGACTTGGTACTTGATGGCAAAACCCTTGTTGGCAATCACAGAGGTCAGACGTTTCTTGTAGTTGGCCACCAGGTTTGCACACATCTCAGGAGGGATTTTGTCCCACTCCTATTTGCAGATCTTCTCCAAGTCATTAAGGTTTCGAGGCTGACGTTTGGCAACTCGAACCTTCAGCTCCCTCCACAGATTTTCTATGGGATTAAGGTCTGGAGACTGGCTAGGCCACTCCAGGACCTTAATGTGCTTCTTCTTGAGCCACTCCTTTGTTGCCTTGGCCGTGTGTTTTGGGTCATTGTCATGCTGGAATACCCATCCACGACCCATTTTCAATGCCCTGGCTGAGGGAAGGAGGTTCTCACCCAAGATTTGACGGTACATGGCCCCTTCCATCGTCCCTTTGATGCGGTGAAGTTGTCCTGTCCCCTTAGCAGAAAAACACCCCCAAAGCATAATGTTTCCACCTCCATGTTTGACGGTGGGGATGGTGTTCTTGGGGTCATAGGCAGCATTCCTCCTCCTCCAAACACGGCGAGTTGAGTTGATGCCAAAGAGCTCCATTTTGGTCTCATCTGACCACAACACTTTCACCCAGTTGTCCTTTGAATCATTTAGATGTTAATTGGCAAACTTCAGACGGGCATGTATATGTGCTTTCTTGAGCAGGGGGACCTTGCGGGCACTGCAGGATTTCAGTCCTTCACGGCGTAGTGTGTTACCAATTGTTTTCTTGGTGACTATGGTCCCAGCTGCCTTGAGATCATTGACAAGATCCTCCCGTGTAGTTCTGGGCTGATTGTTCACCGTTCTCATGATCATTGCAACTCCACGAGGTGAGATCTTGCATGGAGCCCCAGGCCGAGGGAGATTGACAGTTCTTTTGTGTTTCTTCCATTTGCGAATAATTGCACCAACTGTTGTCACCTTCTCACCAAGCTGCTTGGCAATGGTCTTGTAGCCCATTCCAGCCTTGTGTAGGTCTACAATCTTGTCCCTGACATCCTTGGAGAGCTCTTTGGTCTTGGCCATGGTGGAGAGTTTGGAATCTGATTGATTGCTTCTGTGGACAGGTGTCTTTTATAGAGGTAACAAGCTGAGATTAGGAGCACTCCCTTTAAGAGATGGTGTTAAAGATTAGGAGCACTCCCTTTAAGAGTGCTCCTAATCTCAGCTCATTACCTGTATAAAAGACACCTGGGAGCCAGAAATCTTTCTGATTGAGAGGGGGTCAAATACTTATTTCCCTCATTAAAATGCAAATCAATTTATAACATTTTTGACATGCGTTTTTCTGGATTTTGTTGTTTTTATTCTGTCTCTCACCGTTCAAATAAACCTACCATTAAAATTATAGACTGATCATTTCTTTGTCAGTGGGCAAACGTACAAAAGCAGCAGGGGATCAAATACGTTTTTCCCCTCACTGTAACTTAGTTACGTTTCAACATGTGTTCATGCAGATATCACACCACTGCTGAGAATTTTACAAACTAACACAGTTCACCAGAATTCACCGACGAGATAATTCCGTGAGATGATAATTTTTTGTTAATTGATCAACAATTGGCAAAATGTTTTTGCTTTACGTTTCTAGTAAAATGTGTGCAGTTTATATATGGGTTAAATGTTTCTGGTCTACATTTGAGTTTAACGTTCGTGGATTAATATTTGGGTGAAATGCTCCTGCGATATATTTGAGATGGTGTTAAAGCCAAGGTGGTTAACACGTGGATAGGAATCGCACGCCAGTGGCAATTCCAGCCTAATCTCTGGATGTGGATTTGTTTTTCAAGATTCACCTGAAACTCTCTAAGTTTATTTGAAACAATGTATGTTTTAGGTCATAGGCTACATACTTTTTTTTCAACACTGTTCCAGTTCCCATGATTTTTACGTCTATTTTTTATACTAGCACTTATTACATCCCCCCAAAAGAAAACTATATTTAGTAAAATTAACATTTTATTTGCGCTCACTAAATATCCGAGTATATTACAGAAAAAACTTAAAACTGCCCCTTTTGTGTAAATTTAGCATTGGATACAGGACGACATCACACAAAATATAAATCCGATTTGGAACGAGGCTCGTTTAAACCAACATTAATTACGCAAAGAGAATACGAACAGACCCAACAAAGAAGCCCCAAGGGAACACACTTGTTATCGGAGCGAGACGCGACAAGCGCGCCTGGGGGCCTTGTTGTCAAGTCCACAGGCTCCTGAAATGCGAACCAGCAAAGGTCACCCCATGTATCAGTCATACTTTTATAACCAGCACCCCAACCTGTCTGGCGTGTGCGCCCCTTTGCGCACGCACTGCCAAGTGCACGGCGCACGCCCGCCATCCACAAGCACAGAGGGTGTTTTGTGGCTCCTGCATGGCTCGTCGTGGGCCACAGCTGAAACCTCCACGGAGCCTTCAAAGTAGCTACGAGGGTTCAGCTTGATATTTGCTTCACGGTGTTTTTGTTCGCACGAATAAATATTGAGAAACGTGAGGTATAAACTTACTGCTTCAGTGAACTTGTACAATGAATAACTGGTGAATTTAAATAACAACAGGGTTTTTTTTTGTTACCATTGCTTGCAGCAGAGAAAGGTTGGGGAGCGGTGGTGCAGAGGTTTGTGCACTCTACAATGAACCCGACAACCCGAGTTCGATTCCCGCTCATGACCAAAAACAGTGCTACATTTTTTAACCTGTCCTGGGCCTCCCTTAGGTTGACTCAGCCTTAAATTAGTATCTGGTGCGGTGTGTAAACAACAGCGTAGGGGAGACAAAGGTGGCCTGGGCGTGCTGCTGGCCACCCACCCTCTTGTGTGCCTTCCCGGCCTTCATAGGTGCTCGTGAACAGAACTTGCCCCAACAGTCTGTCAAGGAAATAATGTGATATACGGAGAGAGCTGGAGATGACGGGTGACATAGGGGGGCGAACGCCTTTGCTGCAGCACAAATCCACAGAGGACGGTAGTGTCAGATGTCGTCAGTGGTCAGGCTGGCTGTAGACCGATGCATTCTATGCGCTAACAAAGAGCAAATGTTACCACCGGAGTCTAATGAGCCTCCATCATGTGTAGAGTTGTAAAAGCAATCATTGAGGTTAACCATGGGTTTAATGTCACAGTTAGATAAAACCTTTTTTTAAATCAGCCAAAAAAAACCCATTCGGCTTGTTGTGCACTGTACTGAATGTCAAGGCTGAGTATCCGTTTTGTCTGCCTTTTACAAGAGAGCTTGGATTACAGCGAATGTCCGGGCAGGAGTGAGGTTAACACTGACATGTCGGGCAATGTGGTGCATTATGCGAAAACGTCACCGTTGTGTGCATTGTGAGCGCGCACTTTTTTCGTTAAATTTAATGGATGATGATCTAAGTTGTAGCTAATCAAGAATGCAAAAGAAGTATCGCAAAAATACTTTTTTTTCTCAGTGTATTACAAAACTACACCTTCCCTGTTACCCACATGTTCCTGCAGATAAGGGGAAAAATAATTATATCTGCCAAACCACAGACAAGTCAGACTAGAAGCCAAGCAATCACAATAGGTCTTGCATGAGAGTAAATTGCCGAATATATTCATGCATGCATAAACACACGTGTTCGAGTCGCGTAAAATAAACCATCAAAAACGATCTCAAGTTCATCACGGCAAACGAGCATTCCACACGACAAGCAACGCTTGCACTCAGGTCGTCATCTCCTGAAAAGTGCACACTGTTATCGCAGGGTTATTCAATTAAATTGGGCAGTTGTGTCCGACAGACAGCAACATTTGTTCTGCGTCAAAAATGTGTCACGATTAATTTTTAGATACGAATTCACCGTGGAAAAAAAAAGAGCGCTTTATGCGGTTGCGCTACCGGATTGTCCCTCTCGTCTGCTGTGCGAATAGGAAAAATCAACAAGGACTGCACCATCACACGCGGTACCCACGATACTTTGGCAGCGAGTTGGGTTCAAAGATGGAGGAGCCATGATGTGCCAAACACATCCCAGCGCTGGGCCACAAGCAGCTACGATGGCGTTGCGCATGCAGTAGCTGATGACCTTTGCAAGTGGTTTGTCATCTTCTCGTTTTTTTTCACACTCCAGTCTCCCGCCCCACACGAAAGTATTCCCCCACGGGGGCTGGTCTACCGGCCCATGCAGCAGATTTCCAATACAGCAGTTGCAAGGGCCCCGATGGATACAAGGGACTCCTCTACTTACAAACGAGGTCGGTTTGTGAGTCGATTTGTTCTTAAGTCTATTAGACTCCTGTCGATGCCAAACATGTTGTGCAGGGAATGGCTTTAAAAGTTGTATAATTTCCTATAGATATAGATGCCACTGGTTCTTACTCTTCTGCACATGTAGATGTTAATTTCCTTTGGTGCTCGTGTTTCCTCTCTACCAAGAGATGTCTGCACAGTTGCTCTCTTCTTCTCTTCATAAATCAACTTGCAACAGGCAATAGCATCGGGAACAGCTTCAACTGGAAATAACGGCAGGTTTTTACGCATCTCTGAAAGTTTGTAAGATGAATGTTCGTAAATAGAGGAGCCCCTGTACAGGATTCAATTTACCATTACACTGCAAACAGCGCTATTAAAAACAAATGTTGCGAATAGCTCGTTCCAAAAAAATGAATGCGTCTAATAAGCTGGAGTTTACCTTCAATATGTAAAACTGATATCACGACGGAGGCATTGAACAAATTCCACTTCTATTATGCTCAGAATCTTGCTAAACAAGTCAGATAGGCCGACAGAAAAAATATTTTCTTTACATAACAAACATTTTTTTTAAAACAGGCACCACAGTGGAGACAGTACTGGATAAGACAGAAGTTATAGTACTCGAGTGAGCAGACAATGTGTAATTTGTGTTGATTTTTACGCGTTTGTAAATCACGATTATCTCAATGGGGTGATTATTATTATATGTTCTACTGCTGTGGGGCATCGGGAGAGTGCGGTTATTAGTACGCTGGCTAAAACTCACCAACCCTTTCATCAACCTGCTTTGACCCGCAGAATCAAGTACAGTCAACCGACCACCCACGACCATCATGGCATGGGGGGGAGGTGGGGGGAGGCCTTCATCCACCAATGAATTGGTGTTTGATTATACTGCTGCAATTTCTGGTACGTGAGCCTCACACGACAATGAGATTAGCGAAATTCGTAGCAACTTGTAATTGCAAGGTGCTTCAACATTTTATAACACTTCTGAGAATTTGCAACACCACCACATGACATGTGCTGCTGCCTCTGGGCTCTGGAGATCACCTGGAGAAGATTCCAGGCCACGTGTTGACAATGATGATGAACAAGTGGGAGACTGACTTTTTGGAGGTATTAACATACATTTGTTATCATGTCCATTAAAAACGGAAGCCCCATATAAGTGTTAAAAAAATGTTTAAGCACACTGTATTATACCACTGGAGGAGTGGGTGACATTTTTCGGAAACTTAGGCATACAATTTTGATTTGATGAGCTGAAAAAAAGGAGATGGTATGCTTTCTACGTAAACTTTCATGAGATGGAATTTCCTTTGGTACTGTACACGGTCAAATCTTTAGTCTCGGGAATTCTTAAGAAGAGGATGTAAACGGAAGTCAAAAGCAAATATTCATGCAATAAAAAAAACACAACACAGCTCTTTGTTATGTTTTTTCATGCGAATACCTGAAAATATGCAACACACGGTTAACTTCATTCTTGTGAACATATGGTATGTACACAAGTCCCTTGCAAAGGATATACTGCGTACAGACTCGGTACGAATGTGTGGGCAGCAGAGAGTTATGCAGCAAAATCTATTGCTGTACTATACTATGCTCCCCCCATGCCTGTGCTCCCTGCCTCCACCAACCCACAATGACCAGCGGTGGTAAAGCATGGTCAAATAACCCCCCGTCGACCCACAAGCGTGAGGAGGCTCTTATCCGGCAGCAGATTGTATGACCTTGTTTCGCACCGTACGTAGCCAACCGTGCTAAGAAACGAGTGTTCAATCCATGGAAGTGCCATAGCTCCAGTGGCCTCTTATAATATCGGATTGACAAACAGGCGGCGCAAGTGTAGACGCACAGAAACAAACAGCCAATGGCGGAGGCCGCGCGGCTTCGTGCGCGAGCGCCGACACACACCTGGCGTGCGGGGCTCCCCGCGGCGGCGGCGGCAGCGGTGGCATCCTCGTCCTCGGCGCAGACCTTGCTCTCGAAGCCAGCCACCACGTGGACAATGTGGCTCAGGATCGAGTGTAGGAACTGCGGCAGGCCCAGGCAGGCGATGAGGTTGAGCACAAACGCCTCCTCGTACATGCTGCGCCGCTCCTGGCCCGACCAGTCGCTCTCGTACACGCCGATGAGAGGCTTCAGCAGGAACCTGTTGGCGTTCCGCTGCCCCAGCGCCTTGGCCACCGACTCAAAGAGGTGCTGAATCGCTCGCACCGCCACAACCTTGTCAGACATGAGTGACAGCAGGAACGGCAGGAGAATTTCCATTCCCTCCGACGTGAGGTTACCGAGGAGTTTGGGAAGGTCCTCGGAGAGCTCCACGATAAATTCCCTCAGGCCGCTCTGATCGCCGCTCTCCGTCACCCTGTAGAAGTGCACGACGAAACCGTACAGGTCCGGAAAATACGCGGGGAATGGAATGATGTCCGCATGAGGGCTGATGAGCTGCAACGCCGATGGTGGCGGCAGACCCGACTGAATCATGGGGTAATTGAAAAGGCTTCCAGCGCTGCACTCGCCCTGCCCAACATCCTTCACAAAAATATCCTTGTCCAACTGCAGCAAGACCTCCACAGCATGCTGCAATGGAAGTGGTAGCGCATTCTTGTGAGACTTGCAGAGTTTCCTCACCGCCTTGAACCGATCCACAAGAGTCGCTTCCACCGCCAAAGTTCTAAGTTTGGGGGCGAAAAAGATTTCTGCAATCAGCACACCCAACGCCTGCATGTCCCTTTGCAGCAAGTCAGGGAAGGCAATGTCTGAAGCATTTTGTGACACCTCTGTCCTTTCAAGCTGACAATGTCCCGTGGCGCTCGTGAATTTATAGAATGCCTCCAACCTCTCCAAATTCTGGAGTGGATTAAAATCTTCTGGTAGAATGATCTTTGCACTGCTGAGCTCCTGACCTTCAGAGAGCTGCGGTTTTACTTTCCAAGTGTTCATGAGTCCCATCAACATTGGTTCCAGCTGCAGCAGAGAGACGCTGCTGCTGCTGCTCGGTGTCGCCATGGATGAGGTGGCCGCTCGACTATCGGTGCGTTTTGCGTCTTCCAGAGCATCCAGTGCCTCCGCTGCATGTTCCAGACTGCCGTCGTCCTCATCTGGAAGTGCGGAAGATGTTGCAGCAAAGAAGTCACTTTTACAGTCCAGGCCTTCAATTCCAACATCAGGGACGTCCAAGTCAGGAATTTGATGGCTTTCAATAATTACAGCGTCCTTAACGACATGGCCAGCATATGAGTGTGACTGCGTAATGTACGGTGGATCCTGAATGGACTCACCATGACGGCTCATTCTTTGAGGGTGCGGGAAGTCAAAGAGTTGAACAACACCAAAGTTTGCTAGATGGGTGTGGTTGTCCACCAAGTGAAGACAAACGTTTTTGGCTTTGATTGCCTCTTTTCCTGATAGTTTGTAGCCAAATGTGAGGTCGACCCAGTGGTGGAGGTTCTCCGAAACCTTGGGACTCTCCAGGAGTCGCCGGTGCTTCTCAATAAAGTCACTGTACGAGGCACACCAGGCCGGGATCTCCAGGTCCGGCATGTCCGCGTGGATCGAGCGGAAAATGTCTGGGTCGGTGTAAAACTCTGGGATGCACTCGTCCGGTGTCCAACTCTGCAGGCGATCCATGCTGGCCGGATACTCGTTGGGCTCCCATTTTGACCTCACGTGTCTGCACAAGACCTCCCTGGGTGTCCGCCTGGCTTTGTACACGTAATACGTGATGTCAGACAGGACGTCGGTAATGTGATGGGGGACGTGAAGGTGCTCCATGTGCCCTCCTCCCATGGTAACGGGAGCTTCCTTGTTCATCTGGTAGGTAAAGTCCAGTTGGCCATCGCCTTTGTTCAGCCGAAATTTAGATTTGGTCATGTCGCGTAGTTTTCCAAACGGCACGGTGAAATCCACTACCCACGGAAGCACAGGGTGGTAGTTTGGGTCTCCCAGTCTGCGCCCAGCAAGGCGATTCAGCTCCATGAGATAGCTAAAGTTGCTCTTCTTCCCGTGGACCCAGTCTGTGACAGCAGTAGCTAACCATTTCTTACATGACTCACACAGTCTTTGTTCCTCCATACTTTCTGACTCTTTGTGCCCAACGACCTCCTCCGTTACAGACTCTGGCGTCTCTCCAGCTTTATTTTTGCGATGCCCAGATTTGCACTTCTCGTAGTCGGATAACCGCGGGTTCAACTGCACTCGCAGCCTTTCATCAATGGCAAGGTCGTGCAGGGAAAGGGCGCCACATGTCAGGCCTCTACTGTGGCAGAGGGCCATGGCCTGCAGAACCTGGTATATCACAAACAGCACCTTGGCGTGACTGTTGGCAAGCTTCGCTGGGCTGAATGTAACCACGCTATGAAGGCTGTGCTCTAGAAATGAACTGATAACAAAGAGAAGGTCAGAAGTTTCTACCAGGGCTTTGGCTTTCAACACGCTAATGCCCTGTGGTGGGCAAGTGTGCATGTGAGCAGCTTTCATAGACAGAACCGAGTAATTGCTTTCAGAAGTTACAGGAACACAACTAAAGCCGTAGAGCTCTTGGAGTGCATGCTTGATTGCCGTCAGAGCGGCTCGTGGCTTTTTGCTTTCCGTGGCAGAGCGGTAGGGAGCGGCGTACTTCTCGAAGGCTTTTGTCCACTGATTCCTGAAGTTATCATGACAAACGCCTTGCATGAAATGCAGGAAAGATTCTGGAGGGCATTTGCCATCAAATCCTGAGAAGCAGTCCTTGACACACCTGATGCAGGATATTCTGTAATCGAGACAGCTCTTGACAACCACTTGTATAGACACTTTGCTCCAACCATCCGGGAGCCGGTGCACAGACTTCTGCAGAAGGGTACTGACCTCTGTGGCCGTCAGCCCATCAGGCTTGGGACAAGAGGACGGTAGCGTACCCCCTTCGCTCAGGCTCGAGATCCAATCATCTGGCACCAACGCAGTTATCCGGCTCCCTTCCCCCACTGCCAGCTGGGCACACTCGATTCCAAGTCCCCTTTGTGTTTCTGTCAATAATTCCTCCATGGTGACATGAGAAGGCGGCAGCATCTTTCAGACAGCCAGCGATGATGCTTCCATATTATGTTCGGTGTTTGAACCTAGCAAAAGAGAATGGGATCGGGAGGGGTAAACCAAAGAGAATGCAAGTTAATGAATACAAAATAAAGGTTTGGCCTTTATATGTAAATAAGAGTTACTCTATAAATATATACAACACGTCAAAGGACAGGCACAAATTGGTCTTTACTGTAGTTTAATTAAAAATTATATAAAATACAGTCCATGTGAAAAACACACTGCCAAGGAAGGCAGTCAAAACATTTTTTTATATTAAATTTAAGACAATAAAATAAATCAATGCACAAACTCTTAATTCAGAACAAAATGGAATGCAAATATTTTAGAGTGGTTAATTAATGGTCAAACAACCGCATGACTATCACACAGTTTGAGGAGGCCTTCATCCAGCAGTGGATTGACAAAGGATTGCTAATTACATTTTGTAACTACCTGCATAAACCTCTCTCACAACAATTGTATCGGTCAGTCTATCGAAAGGGAAATACAATACAACTCCGCTACTCTGTGAAAAGGTGAGTGTGGGTATAATTGAAATTCCTGAGTAACCAGACTTTTATTTCCAATATCCACAGAAAAATCCTCCTATGGATGCCACAGGATGAATAAAGGCGCCATCCTGGCGCCTTTCGCCGAATTCTCAAAATCAGACTAACGAACAGCGATGTCAATCCCCAATGCAGACTGTGCAGACCCCACGGATATGAGGAACTTCAGAATACAGTCGTGGATAAGAGGCAATGAACTGGACATCCTTTAACATTTTTCTTCTTCGAAAGTTATACATAAATTATGCTAATTATGTTGGCGAGCACTGATTGACGTCAATTTGTGTTATAGTTGACTGGGCACAATGTGCTTGTCATTGGTGGATATTTGTTTTACATTAGCTGATTAAAGTGAAGCTACATACTGACACAAATTGGCTTTTACTCAGCAGCTACTGCTGGAAAATAATAAAAATAGAATCAAGAGTTTAAAAGGCAAATAAATTATCAAAAATTATTCATCCTTAATAACACATTAAGGCTTAATGCAGTGAATTGTCATGTTGTGTATAGGTATAATGAGTAAACCAAACCATCAATTAGCAATATGCTAAATAATGGCACTTGGGTATTATCAATTAGAATATATCTCTACATATAAAAAGGGTAAACTTAACATAAACTGAATTTCAGACACTTCCATTTCATTTGAAAGCGGATGACCTGACTTCACAGCAGTAACATTGAATATTGAAAATAAAAAGTAATAACCATCATCGTTACTCCACAAGTGAGATACGAGAGCTTGTTAATGATAGGAGCGCAATGCTTACAACTAAGAAAAATGATGGTCGTTGTAGGAATGGCGCAAGCAAATCTTAAATCGAACATGTATTAATACAAAATACCTTGAGGCTTACATTTATGTAATCAAGTAATAATAACTGACAGCCCGTTGTCAATAAACTGCTGCATCATTAAGGCTTCCTTATGCCTCAAAGGTGACTGGGGATGTTTGATCATAACTTCACCACGTTCGTCAGTGCTGATTATAATCTTTGCTATCAGAGTACTGTCAATTTTTTTGTAAAAAAAGGAGACAGATGGGCATTGAATGTATCCCATTATATCCGTGGAGGATTCATTCTGTGGCTTTAGGGAATAAATCTCCACCCACTTACTGGCGAAATCCATTACCCACCATTGGGTTACCCCATTGCATTGCGTATGTCTTACTATGCTTATTACACGCTTTCTTTTAACTCACTGTCTGTTGTATCCTCAAATCTTGTAACTCAATTTTAACCCACTTTACAATGTGGTATCGACTGCAAACTTGGTATACTTAAGTCATACTGATGACAATACTATATTCTATCATTAAAATATATTTTTCAACAATCTATTTTATATTTGTTATGTTTTGGCTTGGCTCTAATTGTCCACGCTAAACTCACGTTGGCTGTAATTGGCCACGGTCCCCTTACGTTGTGGCAAGCTTCTGGGCCACTTCCTGGAGTCGTGGAGGTCTGACATTACTAGTACGGTACATTCCATAAAAGCGCGTTTAAAAAACAATTTTTTTAAAAAATAATACTTATTGGTCGTGAAAACTGAAATATTGTTTACGTCCCTTTGTCGATGCATCAATAATAAACGTGTCTAATACATCAGGCATACTTTATATTTTTCTGCAAAAAAACTGTTCACTTCATTGAACGTGCTATATTTAAAGACGTATCCATCGGAAACCGCTCAATTTAAAGATTTGGTTATTCTTTTATTTGAAAGAACAAAAATGAATGAACGTGATTTTATGAGGGGAAGCTCCTATCTTTGATCGTTTTCGAATTATTCAGATTTGAACATCACAACATGCGGATGTTTTCGTTCATAACCGCTTGAATCCGAAATATCTCAAAAACAATAAAAGATGGAACAATGGCTCGCTTTTATTTTATTTGCTGTTTAACGCTTTATCAAAAAAAAAAAACGTAATCTTATATTATGAACGGTTTCTGTAGGAAACCTCATACAAACATGTTTATGGGACACTTAAAAATCTAGATTTAGGAGCCTTAAAATAAAAAAAATCCCAGATTTTCAGAAGATAGAGACCACACTGAAGGTGGGGGAGCATATAAGGGGAAGCATAGAGTTACAGTACAACTGAGTTTCCTGCACTGCTGCCCACCGACAACCCTACACCACAATTGAGACCAAAAAAGCATCAGAGACCAGGAGGATATTTCCATGCAGCCTATGCGTTAGGATATTTGGCGTTATTCAGAGTTACCAATTGTTTTGAGCTAGTACCGAGATCGCCGACAAATCTAACCCGTTCTTTTGTAAAACAACAACAATAGTACGTAAAATTAAGTTCACACTACATTATTCGTTTGTGGATACATTCCCGTGGCGAGATGTTATATCGATCGCCGGGTACGCAGGAAGGCTTGGTTGGGATTAGAGTAATTGGCCTCTGCTATACGTTGCCACATGATGATGATAAAAGCGATCTTCGTCGAGATATCATTTGTAAACCAGGTCGCTTCTGAAAAAAAAATAACAACCACATAGCTCAGTGTGGCTTTTCCTGCTACGCTTAAATACAAGTTGACATTTAAGTTGTGGTTAAAGTTCTGTCCGGCTTATGGGTGCCACCACGGGAGGCATGGGCGAGCTTCTTCTTCCTCTTGTTGTTATCGTTGTTGTTCTTGTTGTTGTTAGTATCCCACGGATCCTGGCTGCCCCCGTCAGCAGCCACCAGCTGAGCCCTGTGGCCCGTCAACCCCCGGGGATAAAACCTCCGCCTGATTGCGTGGCCACATTTTAAACAAACACACACGCGATTGTAACTAAAATCATCTACACGACGATTAGATGTGTGCCGTCAAAGGACGCCAATGATATGTAGCCCTACGAAGCCCGCTGACATCAATAAAATCGAACTTCCTCCCTAGACCTGCAGGCCCGCGGGCACCCCCAGAGGGGAAGCTTCGGCGGCTTCACCCCGACCTAGGTCCCCCCCCTGGGCTCTCCTCGCCCCGGGAGTGGTTCCCCTCCGTCTCCTCCTCACCCTCCTCCTCACCCTGGCTCTCCTCACCCTCCTTACCCTGGTTCCCCTCCTCCTCCTCACCCTGGCTCTCCTCACCCTCCTCACCGTGTCTCTCCTCGCCCTCCTCACCCTCACCGTGGCTCTCCTCACCCTCACCGTGGCTCTCCTCCTCCTCACCCTCCTCACCCTGGCTCTCCTCCTCACCCTCACCGTGTCTCTCCTCACCCTCCTCACCCTCGCCCTCCTCACCCTCCTCACCGTGGCTCTCCTCCTCCACGGGTCCCCGCCGCCGCCGCGAGTGATGGAGGAGATCTCCCGGCTCTTTGTCTCTGCGCCTCTGCCGCACTTTCTCCGTGTACGAGTCTGTCTCCGTCTGTCTCCGTCTGTGTCACCTTGTCTCTCTCGTTTGTCCCTTTCGGTGTCTCGGTATCGCTATGTCCCCGCGTCTCTGTGACTTTCTGTCACCGTGTCCGTATCTGTGTCTCTGTGACAGTCCCTGGTCCCCCGATTGTATCTCTGTGCGTCTCTCCCTAATCCCGTCTCAATACCCCCCCGCCGTGTTTGCCTGTCTCCGTATTTATGTCCCTGTATCTCCCCGTGTCTCTCTGTCCCCGTGTGTCTCTCTGTCCGTGTGTCTCTGTGTCCCGGTGTGTCTCTGTGTCCGTGTGTCTGTGTCCGTGTGTCTCTGTATCCGTGTCCCCGTGTCTGTGTCTCCGTGTGTGTCTGTGTCCCCGTGTCTCTGTGTCTCCGTGTGTCTCTGTGTCCCCGTGTCTGTGTCTCCGTGTGTCTCTGTGTCTCCGTGTGTCTGTCTCCGTGTCTCTGTGTCCCCGTGTCTCTGTCTCTGTGTCTCTCTGTGTCTCCGTGTGTCTCTGTCTGTGTCCCCGTGTCTCTGTGTCTCCGTGTGTCTCTGTGTCTCCGTGTGTCTGTCTCCGTGTCTCTGTGTCCCCGTGTCTCCGTGTGTCTCTGTGTCTCCGTCTCCGTAAGAGCAGCCACCGCCGCTGGGCCCCGTCCTTCTGACCACGCTGCGCGAGTCACGTGGGCGCCGGACACGTGAAGCGAGCGGCGAGTCACGTGGAAACGAAAACGCTTGGATCACGTGGGCCGTGCCGGAGATGACGCGCACCCTTCTGACAAGCACGTGGGTGGGTCTTGACGTAAAGCTTTCGTCACCGCAGGAATTCATATTTCTTTGGGTAAAGTCACGTAGAACAATATTTTTTACAAAAAAACTACGACGTTTCAGTCGTCACCAGGAGAAAAAAAATGATGACGATTGCTTGTGTTGCCATCGAAACGCCGTAATTTTTTGTATATATATTTTTTTGTTTTGTTCTACGTGACTTTACCGAAAGACCCAAAGAATACAGTCACGAAAGCTTTAAATCGAAATTTAATACGTGGGTGGGTGATGGGGGCCGGACGTCCGGCAGCCATGTTGGTTAGGTCAACCCCCTCGCCCGAATCGAATCGCGTTCTGGTATCGACGTTTCGATTCGCGCGAGTCTCGTGGCTCTAGGTCCAAGGAGGGTTCCTGCCCAAGTAAAAAAAAAGTTTCGATTTAAAGCTTTCGTGACTGCAATGATTCATCTTCTTTGGTTCTTTCGGTAAAGTCACGTAGAATGAGAATAAAATAATAAATTGATAAAATAAAATAACACAATAATATTCTCACGACGTTTCGGCCACAACACAAGCGGCCTTCATCAGGTGAAGGGGGCGAGACTGTCTGGTAGGACAGCGCTGTTGTGGCCGAAACGTCGTGAGAATATTATTGTGTTATTTTATTTTATCAATTTATTATTTTATTCTCATTCTACGTGACTTTACCGAAAGAACCAAAGAAGATAAAAAAAAGTTTCGTTTTAGTTTACTTCGTCCTAGCGATTTATTTACCTTTCCCATACTTTGCACTCCTATCGTGTTTTTTAATACATAGTTTGTTGCTGATACTTTCTGACTTTGACGTCTGTGGAAAAAAGAGCTTTACAGCTCATCACACAAACACATTCTGATTCGTGAAGTTTTCGCTGCAAGGGCGCGGTGATTGGGATGTCATAATCCCGATAGAGTCATTTGGGGGGGGGGTTAATTTTCAGTTTGTTCCTTTGACTCGGCACATGAGATGTGACGGCGTTGCACGATGGCCAGCCAACTCTTGCTGCCACGGCGCGGTATGAGAATGAGAATCGGTGTTTATACTGCAGGAAGAATCCGATGAGCTATAAAGCGCTTTTTTCACACGTGTCGAGTAAGGGCACGGGGAGTCACGTTACAACAGCAATACAAAAGCACACGACGGGTGTGCAATGTATCGAATAGGAAAGGTAGAAACTCACTTAAAAATATACAAATAAAACTAAACTTGTGCTTTTTTTTAAATATCTTAGCAGGTAAAGTCGACCGAGCTATTAGCTTATTTTCCAGAAGCGACCTGGCTATCACAAATGATAGCTCAAGCAAGTGGCTTAGCACGGGGACATTTATGACAGCCAAATAATCGATTAAATGTTCTAAATAGCTTATTTCTGCACACTCTTTGTATGACATCGTTTTTTGGTGTTTTATATTTGTTTACTATTTGAAACTGTCATGAACATACAAATAGACAAAAACTAAATATCCTCGTGTAAAAAGTGACTCTGCTTACACGTACCGTGCTGACCAACTCCAATCTCGAAGACCCTGCTGCATGTTGTGATGCACGTGGCACCAGCACGCTCTTTAACTCAACACTACCCACGGCTGTGTGTACACGTGCACTTCTCCCCCCGAACCCCCTGCAGCATAACAAAAGGCGGCTTAACTCAGCCCCCCCCCTTAACCTGTATATATATAAAATCTCGGTTGTCCCAGAGCTCTCCACTTGATACAGATATTCTGCTGTGACTGTTCCACCTGAAGACGGAAGCTTGCGTTGCCTCCGAAACGTCGTGATTTAATTTAGTTGTTTTCATTTATTTTATTTTGCCTACGTGACTTTACTAAAAAAAAAACAAAGATTATGTAACAACCGACGGTGTTTGACGATCGCCGGACTGATGCATCCTTTGAGAGCGGTGCTCCAGTGGAACTTCTAATTACACAACGCCGAATCGCACTGTGAACATTTTCTATTTGTATTACCGTGGTTATCAGTAACGAAATAATGTACATACGTGCAGTATTTTCATCGTTTAACTCGTATGTATGTAGTGTATTGAAGTACTAGCTACAGTGTACTTCAAAAAAATTATAACACTTATATGGGACTATCGTTTTTAATGGAAAAGAATGGATAATACACTAACATAACAAATGTATGTTAACAGTTTCAAAAAGTCAGACTCTCCACTTGTTCGCCATCAGTCAACACATTCCTGGAATCTTCTGCGGGTGATCTCTAGACCCCAGATACAGCAAATTTATTGTAGTATTGTTGCAAATTCTCAGAAGTGTTTAAAAAAATGTTGAAGCACCTTGTAATTACAAGTTGCTACGAATTTCGCTGATCTCATTGTCATGTGCGGCTCACATACCATACATTGCAGCAGTATAATAATCATAATGTACGGCCCTTTGCTAATTCATTGTTGGATTAAGGGTCCCCCCCATGCCACCATGTTGGTCAGGGGTGGTCGGTTAACCGTACCTCATTATGCGGTTCAAAGCAGGTTGGTGAAAGCGGGTGAACCAGTTGGTGGGTTTTGATTTAAAGCTTTCGTGACTGCAGTAATTCATATTCTTAGCTCTTTCGGTAAAGTCACGTTGAAGGGAAACAATAAAATAATAAAATATATATAAAACAATAAAAATGCTCACGACGTTTCGACCATAACACAAACGGTCGTCATCAGGTGTGTCGGTTTGCATAAATTTATTTATTTTTAAACGGTGTATTTATTTACTTATAAAAAGAAACGTCAGCGCCACGCGCAGCGATTTGGCAGTTTATTTAGAAGAACTAGTCCATCTATGTTCTGAAAAGAGGAGGGGGGAGACGAAAAAATTAATGTATGCTGTCTGAAAGCCACTGTAAGCGTGAACAATCAATTAAGACCTGAAATGGTTAATCAAATCTTTCCAATGAAAGATCTGGCTACCATGAGAGATTCGTTCATGAGGCTATCCACATATACAAGCACAGAGACAATTTCAACCGAGAAGATGGATTCTGGCTTAGCAATCATTGGAAAGATTTGATAAACCATTTCAGGTCTTAATTGATTGTTCACGCTTACAGTGGCTTTCAGACAGCATACATTAATTTTTCGTTTCCCCCCTCCTCTTTTCAGAACATAGATGGACTCGTCCTTCTAAATAAACTGCCAAATCGCTGCGCGTGGCGCTAACGTTTTTATAAATAAATAAAAACACCGTTTTAAAATAAATAAATTAATGCGAACCGGTACACCTGAAGACGACCGTTTGTGTTATGGTCGAAACGTCGTGAGAATTTGTATTGTTTTATATATATTTTATTGTTTCCCTTAAACGTGACTTTACCGAAAGAGCTAAGAATATCAGTTGGTGGGTGTTAACATTTTGTTGAAGTACCCTTAATATATATTTGTCATGATCGTGGTGCCGATCGCCTTTGGAGCGGCTTTGCCGGTTTGGTTTGGGACCGCAGCCGGATAATGTTGGACGCAGCCGGACGATCGCTGATCATCTGTAAACCTGTTCTGGCCAATGCACCCGCAGCGAGTTGGGTGGCCGTTTTGAGTCTTCCGGAGGCAGAAGAATGCACGCGAACCCGCCCCGTGCCACGAGGAGGCGCAACAGCCGCGCCGTGAACTCAGGCGCCCCACAAACCGTGGGGACGCAGCGATAACGTCGGCAACGCTTCCAACTCCTGGGTGGATTATTCGGCAGCATAATTGTTGTTTCCTGGAGGAATCCGATGAGCTATAAAGCTCTTTTTTTACAGATGCCCAGTATGGGGCTCGATGATGAGAACATTACAACAACAAACTACAAAAACACGATAGGCTGGCCGGGAGGCTTTGATCTAGCAGTGGACTCATCATGGCTGATGAGTCTGCTATATATATAAAACATCTACATGTCTCTGTAACTTCTCTAAAACAATATCGCATCAATGACACCCACGTAACACCTGTGCTGTTGAACATCTCTGATATCGTTCTACACAACCAGAGACCGCCACTCAATAGGAAGGAGACATTGTCTGCTCATCTCATTTGTTACATTCTCCACAGCGACGCTTATGATCACAGTGTATTTTGCTTCGTGTACAGGATTACAAAGTTATTACATTACAATATTGTTATGAAACGTAGGGTCGGCATTCTAAGGCCATTTCATGTCTTCACTTGTTTGGCGGGTTTATTTGTAATAAATTGTACCATTGTGATTGAAAGCAGCATGTGATCGTCACACTCCTTGTAAAATTGCATGAGAAACTGGCTAGACGGGATAATCAGCGTAGCAAACAAACTTCGTTAGCATTAAAAATGGGAGCTTTTTTGCCAGTATGAAAAAATAAGTTTTACTCTTTCTGGCAATAAAGCAGGTGTTAAGATGTCCAAACACCACGTAGAAACCTGTTTTATTGCCAGAAAGGGTAAAACTAATTCTTATTATTCTTAGCTCTTTCGGTAAAGTCACGTTGACTTTACCGAAAGAGCTAAGAATATGAATTACTGCAGTCACGAAAGCTTTAAATCAAAATCTTGATTCTTATTTTTCATACTTAGCATGGTCAGCAGTGTCGCCACAATTAAATATAAACAGGACTTAACAAGACAAGTTACGTTATCTTAACCGGTTCTGGGCAAAGCCACATTCAACCTGATTTCAAATGTACGGATGTTAAAGAATTACCACCATCCTTCAAATATCGAACAAATTATTGTTGACTAACGGTCTACTGTTTCGGTAAACTTATACATGTATTTGATTAACCCCGCTAATTTTAGGAAATGTATTCTGAACACTGTATACTAATTCCCATCAGCAGTCAGACTTCACATATGCTGCTGGGTTGCCAGAAGAAATTGACAAAAGCACAACATCTCAGCGATGGGGCCCTGTTCAACGCAATACATCAATAAGAATGCATGCGTTGCTGGCAAGCATTCTTTATTTATAAAAGCAAATATTACCCCAGTGAGCGACACTAAACATGAACCGTGACTTGGTGAGGGTTTTTAGATTCATTTAGTTTTTATGTTTGGGAAAAAAAGCAATTTAGTAAATTGTCCAGTGTAAATAACTCAAGCCCTTATTAAGATTCACACTTCATCACGTGTTCCTACATTGTTTAAAATCGCTCAGGTTTAAGTATATTAATGCAGGGTTTGCCAAACCCCAGTCCTTGCGATCCACACCGCTCTGTCTTTCCGCGTTTACCAATTTCCCAATTAAAATACAAACCAACTCGTTACACACTGCACGCGCCCAATGATTGTCAAACACGTCCAAACGTGACGCGATTCAAGTCAAGATTGATACCGCAGTGAGTGTACAAACTTGTTCCACGTAACGCAGAGTTAATTGCTTAACGCGGCGTCACGTAGGGCATGTTTCGCAATCATCTGGCATGTGCAGCTTGGAACGAGTCAATTCGTATTTTGAATCGGGGGTGTAAATTGGTAAACGCGGATGGATGGAGCGCGGCGAGTCCTTAGGACCGGGGTTGCAGAAACCCTGAATGACTCCACAGGGTGCTCCAGGAGATGTCTTGTGACCTTCAATTCATTTGCCCCAAACTTGTTTTTTCCTTTGCATATTCATGTGTTCAATAAACCTTACTTTAACAATATCAAGTTTTATAGAATTTCATGGGGGTCACCCTGTATAATGGATTTCACACAGAAATGAAAATGCAGCATTCCATATGCACAATTTATTTACAATCTTGATACATATTTAAAAGGGTGAACTGCAAAATCTATCAACTTATCTATTGTAACTCATGTTTAATAATAGACATTAGTTGTTCTCAACCACTAATCCCCATGCCTCTAACATCGTCTCAAAAATATAACTAAGGTTACACCAGGGCCACAATAATACGGAGATCAGATGTCAACACCTCTCGTCAACGCGGTGTTAGTCAGGCATGTGTTTCATGTTGGGCGCTTTTGTTTTGTCGCTGGAACGTGACAATGACGTTGGCCGCGGACATTCACACTTTCACCTGCCCCATTATCCATGCCACATCATTGTGCACCTCATAAACGCGTTCGCGCCCCCACGGGCTGAGAACCACTCACTGCTTGAGTTTATGTTCTCTTTCCATGCTGGAGTCAATCAAATACTGTACCCATTAACTGAGAAAACATGAAGGAACATTGAAAAATCAAGATGAAGGTATATTCCTCTTAATCCAGTTCTGTATGTTACAAAAGGCATTGTAAGCATCATTCCAAAACACATTTTTTGACACTGGAATGGAATAAAAATGAGCACGCGTCTGTTAAAATGGGAACAGAACAAAACTGTTCTTGTGAATCGTTCCCCATTAGTAATTAAGAAGAACTTGAAACACTGGATGCAAACGTAAATAAACCGCAGAAACTCCGGCACAAAACCCCTATGGTGACATGACTGTTGCAATGTGTTGCAACTGGAATCTCCTTCCAGTGCTATTGCAGATTATTACCAGTTTCAATTAGCATTTGTCAGCCTCTTGAGTAGGCCATAACTTTATTTACAGTATAAATAAAATTGCTAGCCTAGCTCTGAAGCGTGTCGGCTATCAGCTGGATAAAAAATGCATCACTCCTATCCACCTTGTGTGCGAGGATATTGAGGTTCAGATTGTGACGATACCGTGAGCCGTAACGAGAGACCTAGGGATTAGTGTGGCAGAGACGAATAACACGGGGAGGAAGAATTCAGACAAAAGAAAATGGAATGCCTTGACCAGATTAGCTTGACCATGTGACAACACACACACACACGTGTGCGCGCGTGTTGTGCACACACACACGTGTGTGTGTGTGCACAACACCGAGCCAGAAGGTGAATGCTGCAACTTTACCGCACGTAAAAAAATTGAGAGTGAGGGTTTATACTCTTTGGATCTTTCGGTAAAGTCACGTAGTTATAAAATAATTTATTTTATACGTAATTTATTTTATACCTACTACGTGACTTTACCGAAAGAACCAGAGTATGGATCCCTGCAGTCACGAAAACTTCAAATCTAGTTAGGGTTTATATTTAATAAATAAACAAGACGTAATAAAATATCTCGCAAAGATGTTTCTCCCAAATGTAATAATTTTATTTCTGGAGGTTTTAACAGCCAATCCTGACACATTTTTACTCCTACCAGTCCCTTGGCATTATACACTATGCTTGAAGCGTGATTTTACGGCACGTACGAACCTATTGAGTTTTACGCGCCAGTTACACATATGATTATATTATTGTTTTTGCATGAACCATCTTCCTTTCCTATATCCCATAATGGGTTATCCGGTAATATGAAATAATTGAAAACTATCTTCTTAATGCACCTTGGTGTTTTGCTTTTTTCATGATTTGTTAAAAAAAAGCGCTCCATTCTGTAACTGTTCCCCTCAATTTAATAATTTTGCGCAAAATTTCCTTTCAGTTTCGATAGCCATACAATTTTCTGATGTTTTTCATTTGTGTCTTTCCAACAAATCTGATGGTGTATTCAAACTAAAACTGTGGCCAGGAGCCAAACATAACACGCACATTTCTGGGCAATAGGCCCCACAAACCTAAATTCTGAAATGGTGCTCTGGCAAAATTTATGAGTTTGGGCAGTGTTTTACACATCAGCGAGAGTAACATATTTTGGAAGCAAGATAAGTTTATCCAACTTAATTCACACAATCGCACGGGCTAAACCAGTTCCAACCTCCAGCATCCAACTAGGTATGCATCTATACCTTCACAGTAGACATTGGGCTATTTATTATATTCCAACTAGTAACATGCAAGATGTAACAAAATCTGTAACTATTTAGGTGTACTATGTGGAACTGAGCCCATGGTAACCCAGCAATGTGTTTAGCCGGCCACACTACTGACGGAGACTCAGAAAGGTAAAACCGGTCCAGTTTACCTGCTAATTTGCTACTGAGAAACATGTCAAGATAATCTCACGACTTGTGGATCTAAATACTGTCATTTATATTTTGGTAGTAAAAAAAAAGAGACCTGTCTGTTTTATCACCCGCAATCCACACTAACACAGGGTGCAAGACATTTTGTAAAAAAAAAAAAGCTCTATTACGTTCATTAGGCCATATGGTGTTCATGGAGGTCTCTTGCCGATACCATCAGGAATCTCCGCAGCATTTATTGGTCAGCCTGCTCTCTCCCACTCCAATGATGCGTGGGTGCATTCAAACCCAGCTCTGGTATACGTAGCATTTGGTGAGTCCCTCACGGGCAACAGTTACAAGCCTATGATCACAGCAGCCGTGCTGTAGTCTGCCCTCTGGTTGGGTGATCTCAGCAGCCTCCAACTTCTCTCCTGGCTCCACCAGATCCACCTTCTTGCTTCAACTCCACATGCTCCTCTGTGGCCTCTTCAGTCTGCCCCCACGAGCCCTGATTGTTCCGATGTCATGGAATTTCACCACAAGATGTCATTGAATCCTGATCAAGATTACCTATAGCATCTTTAACACCAAATGTCAGTTCTTATTTATATTAATTCCGTAACATGATCCTTATGGCGCGGGAACCCCGGGGTACCAAATAATACAACTGGCCGAGGCAATTAAATATTTTATTTCTGGGACACTATTTTTTCCAGGGGTGTTACTTAACTCCGCGACTGGGGTATCAATCAATCCGAAATCAGTGCCACTCCGCGATGTCGAAACACAGCGAGGACGATTGCGCCGAAACCCCGAACGCTCGCACGCACCGTGGTGGTGCATCGTGAGTACAGCTCGTCGAGATGAGTCGATTGCCGCATCGCCGACCATCAACAGAGACTAAACATGACTGCATCAGGCACATTATGCGAGAGCCGGGGCACCATGGAACCCCGGGTTACAACCTTAAGGTTCACTTGTAAATGTGCATACATATTTAAGGGGCGTCGGGGATGGGGGGGGCTGTGGACACAATTTGAGCCTTAATGCACGGGTCTAAATTGAGAAAGTCTCTCGGACTTTTTTCTAAGGTACACACAAGCCCAGCTGTAATGTCCCCGAGGGCGACACTATTTTCCAGACCAAGACACAGCAATGACCACGTGTAATTGTGTATTCCACCAGTGCTGCCACCTCAACCGAGCTGCTGCTGAGAGCACAGCTTACCACGGAGCTTCTGATAGACACCAGATGCGTAATGATTAATTAAGAGCTTAAGTGTTTTAATCAGTTCATTGAATCAATCGCGACTCACACCCGACTAAAAATAAATGGGAACGACCCCCTTGTGGATGGCGGTATTTCTGGCGATAGCCAAGCTTATTTTTGTGGGGGTTAAGTTTACGTATCGCACTCCAGTCTGTGGCATGAGTTGTACATTCACCTACCACTTTGGGAACCCGCTCCAATTGCATCTCTTTCTGACAGGAACCATGAGGGCAGGCGCGTTCACGAATTGGTAAGCTCAGAAAATTGGGAGTGCAGCGTTGCACTGTTTCGGAACAAAGATCGCAATTGGTCATTAATATGCGTTTATTAATGCGCATTAAAATGTTGTGCACGGAAACAGGACACACTACTGGCTGCTGAGAAAAATACCTTTAATGCAAGTTGTTGCCACATCAGTAGTATTGTATGGTATATAAAATGCCATGCAAAAAGAGATGAGCATGGCTACTAAACATGGTAAGACTTTAAAAGATCAGAGGAAGAAATGTGAAGGGTAGCAAGTTCGGAAAGTGTCGAATTCTGGACAGCAGCAAGATGCCACGTGAGGGAGGGGGAATCGCTTGCAAATGAGGATTTCACCCAATACAAAACAATTCCAAGTAAAGCTAAAATCGTATTCAAAGTGCTTCATAATGTCTCAAAGGCTAAACTGGACTATTTGACGTCAAAATTGCTGGGTATGGCGGTCCCTCTGGTGGAAACTCTTCGCCAGCAGTTGCATGAGAAAGCAAATGCAGGGGCTGCACCTTCTTCACCTTCCACGGTGGTCAGAGACGAGCTGCTAGTTCTGGCAGGAACTGCACTAAGTACACACACATAGATCCAATCGAGCCTGAAGGGGGAGGGGGAGGTTCTGCTGCAGACATCACCCGATATCAAACACGGCCGCTTCCTCGCGTCGTCGGTACAGCAGCCGTCACCCACACCCCGTCCGCCCTGTCCTGAGACCCTGCACCACGCCGTGTATTTACCACCTACGGTTTACGCAACAGGTGAGTAGATATAACTGAAGTCTTGAAGCAGTGGTGTGCGCATGCATGCATGTGCGGTGCACTAGAACTCCGGCTAGCGTGTCAGGGTTTTCAACGAGTTTAATGGGTTTTAAAGGAATTCTTACCGACTTCTTGAATAATGTAGTTTGGAAAAAAAAATAATTGGGACTTATGACCACGGGTTTAACCTGGTTTGCTATCAAGCAGACAGAAAACATTCATACACCAACACAAACATTCACGACATGCACGACAACAGTACAAAATACACTTTTCAAGGGCTAGTTAACAGGTGTTAACATAACCAAAAACATTTTTGTCCAAATGCATGTGCTCGTAGAAATGCAGTTTCTGACAATATTCAATGGAAAAAGACATTTTCACTATTTCTGCAGATTTGGCAATTGTTGCACTAACCATTTTTGGATACCAATTTCTCGCCACCACCAGCATTAGGTTAGATATCTTAAAGGCTTTAATCTACACCATTGACAGATATTACCACACAACACTGCGGAAAGGCATAACGTAAAAAAATATATAAAATAATTGGTTCTTGTATCTAGGGCTCAAGCCTGTTCAATGACACAAAGTAGAAAACGTTGTGCAAGTACACAGCGAGGCAATTGTACATCAGGCATGTGACAGTGTAAGGTGATTTTATGAATTTTATGTCAATTAAAAATAAAGAAACACACAGGCGTCACAGGAAATCAATTATTGGTAGACAGTGGGGTAAGTAGGTGTTGACCAATCTCATTTGCTCCAGAAGCCCCCTCCCCCCCCCTTCCTGCACTCACAGCATCACATGGGCTGCATGAGCAGTTAGTCGGCTATGAATCACACACCACAACATTTGGATCAATGCACAGAAAAATTAAGCCAGATTTATTGATTACACACAATAGGAGGCAAAGCCATGCACACACAATTAACTACACCATCGGGTGACATTTCCTTTGTACAATTTTCTGCATTATCTTTCTCATCCTCAACACACACACACACATGCAGCAAATGAACAATTGATAGACTTGTTGACATGAAATGTTCACATTAGGTGTGCATTTAAGCAGCCTGTGTATGCCTTTGACCCTTTTTTGATTGTGCAACACATTACTGCAGCCACCCAGTGAGCGAAGCCATGAAGACAAGCTTTTAAACTGGTTTGCCTACGCAAATTCGGGTCTTATAATCGGTCTGATGTAATTACAGATTAGTTCACAGTATGAATTATCTACAGTTTGTAACTGGATCTCTACATCGGAGTCATGTGTTAGCAATGTATATATACACTGAATGCTATGAAAAGTGGAATTTTCTTTAAATAATAGAACACACCTTGTACTCCCAATTATAACAAACACTGTTACGTTTAAACGCCTCTTTATCTGTAGCAAATCTGCTTCCAGGCACGGCAAAACTATTACAGTGAGTGCTGAGAGCAAAGAGATCAGTAGGTCGTCAAGGTAGCGTGATCGCGGTTTGTCTCTGCGTCTCATTCAGACTGAGGAAGAAGGCAAGGGCTTGGAAGGGACAGGGGAATCAGGCGCACACAAACACAAATATACACACGCGCGAGTTTTGCAAAGGGGTGAGGCAGCCACCCCTTCCCAAACACGCAGCCCATCGTCCGAGCCACAACGGTCCCCTCCTCCTCCTCAGTGCTCCTCTGCAGAGAAGCGGCGAATCTGCTGCAGGCGGTCGCTGGGCTGCACCCAGTTGTTGTCGTGCAGGCCCACCTTGCAGCCTGCGGCATCACGGTCAGGCTTACGGCAGCACATCCAGTAGGAGCGGCCGTAGAGGAGGTCACGGTGGTATGGCTTTGGATGCCAACGGCAGAGAGACACGTCCCCACGCTGGTACCGCTTTCGACACTGTTTGCAAGGGTCATCGCTGTAACGCGGGTCGTCACTCCAGCGAGAGTCCGTGGCTCGAATGTCGTACGCCTCGATAAGCCACTTGAAGTCGCGGCACGTGCACTTGAGCGCCGCCAAGCAGCGTGTTGGAAGGTAACCGAACATCTGAGCGAGCACGTGGTCCGGTAGGGATAACATGTATTGCCGAGGCTCCAGAAGCTGCTGAATGCGGAAACGCGTTTCCAAAAACTCGTGCGACACGGCCTTTTTGCTCTTGCTGGGTGACAGCTTTGGACTGCTTTGCTCTTCTACGCAATCACCTGATGTGACCTCCGACAAAGCCGGTGCTAAGCTTTTCTCCGAACCCTTTTCAGACACCGCAGGTGCTGCAAGCAGGAAGAGCTGGCCGGGAATCAGGTCGGCCAGCGAGGAGCCTTCATTGTTGGCACATCCGTCTGGTTCCGTTCTTGCCTCAGTGCAATGGGTGCTCTGCTCCGCTGCCCCGGCGACATCACCGTCCACAGCGAGCCGTATGGTGCTGGCGGCCTGCAAGCCAGTGAAGGCCATTCCCTTTGTGTCACCTGAAGAGGCGTCATCATACGCCTCTGCGGGCTTTGTGGCAGTGCTTCCTGGAGGGCTACTGTCCCTTGTGCACAGGGACTTGCAGACAGATGAAAGGGCGACACAAAGAGAAGGCGAAGTTTTGCAGACTTTTGGATCCTGACAAACGACGTCTACAGGACTTTGACCTTCTGCTGAAGCCACAAGCTGGGAACAAAATGGCCCCTTTTCGTGATCAATTTTACTCTCGCTATCTACTACTGCAGGAGAAGCAGGCGTGGAGGAAATTTGAACAAAGTTTTCTACAGTGGCACCTGCAGTCAAAGTGCATCTATCATTGCTTGGGCTGGTCTGAACAGCAGGAGAGCTGGCAAGGGACAATGAACAATCTTCACCAGCCAGTGCTTCTGCACTAAAAGTGTCAGTGGCGTCAGCGACGCGTGCAGGCTGTGAGGCAGCCGAGGCAGAGGAGCAAGATGCGGCCGAGGACGAAATGGAGATCTTCTTGAAAGAGCGACGCAGGCTGCTGTTGCGAGAAAGGCTGCAGGATGTTCGGTCTCCGGGCTGCTGCTGCTTCAGGCTCTCCAATTCAAGCCGTGCGATTGCCTCCGTTACGCGCACAGACTCGGCAGGTAACTCCCCACACGCACTGGGCTGGGTGCCGCTGTCCACACGAACACGCTCGCACCACGTCTCCACGTGGGGCCTGTCGCACCAGGCCCTCGCTAAGCTGTCTCCCACAGAACAGGAAACAGGAGGAGAGCACGCAGCATCTAGAGAATGTTTCTGAAGATCAGGTTCTTGGCTCGCAGCCGCGGCATCAGACGCGTGAGCCGAAGAGCTGCTTCCAACTCGACTCCTGCCGACGCCTTCTCTTGCACTCTTGCCCTCCAACAGTGCTACCTTTTCCAGTACGGACAGCATGTCACTCTCTGACAGCACATTCTCATTACAGCTTTCAAGCCCATCTGAGCAGGCATTTGCCATTCGCCCATCGGGCTCCTTAAACGCGCTTGTGGAGCATTGGCAGGCGGCCTCCGACACAGACCGGGCATTCTGAGCCGACGCCACGTCAGAGTCCTGCGACTTGCGACGTCGCTTCGCCTTGGTGCAGCCTTGCTCCCAGGGGTTCTTCACCTTGAGCTGCCCGTTCCAGCTGTTACACTGGTTGCGAATGAAGAAGGCGATCTTCTCGCGAGTGTTTCCAGGCTTGATCACGGACAGTATATCCAGCTGCACGCGCTGCTCCTCTCCGTTGTGGGCCGCCGCCGCCGCCGCCGCCGCAGCCGCCGCCGCCATGCATGCCTCGCACACCACCTTGGGCTCCGCCTGTCGGTCCAAGCACCACTCGGCCGCGTCCCGCATCAGGCTGCGGCCGCCACCTCCGCCCGAACCACCCCCGCTGGCCTTGCCCCGGGCTGGCTTTCCACTGCAAGCCCTGCAGAAGGCGACACCGCCGACCGCACCGCCCACAGCGCCCCACACAACGCGACTCCCAAAGCCAGTGATGCTCATGCTAGACTGTGCGCTGCGGAAATAGCGCTTGGCCCGCTCGAAGAGCTGTGAGGAGGGGGACGCCGCCTTGCCATGGCTGCCCGCATATGGCTTCAGCTGCATGCTGAGCTGGCTGTGGAGACAAGGAAGAAGCACAGGAAGCCGGCGTGAGCTTGAAAATGATGGTAAGAGTACAACAACGTTACATCCGAAATTATAGTCACATCAGAACAGCACGCAAATAATAATTCATTCCATACGCAAACATTTTCATTGGTTAATGTCAACACTTTTTCATGTTTTTATTGAAGTAAAACAAAAACTCGAGTGGCCCAATGGTTAAACAAAATGTTGCACAGGACTCATCTCCAACACCAATACCACGCTAGTGGTGGAAAAATTACACAATCTTACAAGAGGGCAACAGTTGCTGATGTCCCACCAAGTGGTTAACATTCATTGACCGTACTCATGTTCATGAACATGGATGGATGAAGTGCAGATTCAACCCTGGCCACGATTTGAAAGTCGTGATTTTATAATTATGAGCTCGGATGTTATACCAGGTGTCCCATAAGTGAGCATGTACAGATATAATGGGCAAAATAGTTTAAACTATATATAAGAACATTACGACCAATTCAACATTGCTTATCCTACAGAATGGTCGCTGCTATATAGAGTAATCATGGGTCATCCAACACTGGCCTTTACAGCACAAAGTATATTCTTAGTTTTTTCGGTAAAGTCACGTTGAAGAACTAAGAATATGAATTACTGCAGTCACGAAAGCTTTAAAGCACAAAGTATGTTTGGGTTTAAGGACTTTTAAACATGTACACAAGAATAAATATGTATATAAAACCTTTAATTCGCACAAAGGTTTTGTACTTGGGTAAAAACGTGGTTCTTTAGGCCGTTCATCAATATTACTGCATTACTGCCATATAACAGAAAACTACAAGAGGCCGACACATTTCGGGGAATGAGAGGACTTACTAAATTTTGGTCAGACTCTACAATTTACACGGCGGAGGGAGGGGGCTTCAGAAAATGGGCCAATTAAATTTTTTTTAATAAATCAACAGTTTTGAATATACTAAAAATAAAACTCAAGTCACTGGGTTCATAGCACAACACACTAACCTCTGCGTCACCGCTCACCCACCCCTATTTTTATTGGAGAAAATTTTACCGAAGCAAATTAATCAGCGAGAACATGATTGATTCATCTTCTTTGGTTCTTTCGGTAAAGTCACGTAGAATGAGAATAAAATAATAAATTGATAAAATAAAATAACACAATAATATTCTCACGACGTTTCGGCCACAACACAAGCGGCCTTCACCTGATGAAGGCCGCTGATGAAGGCCGCTTGTGTTGTGGCCGAAACGTCGTGAGAATATTATTGTGTTATTTTATTTGATCAATTTATTATTTTATTCTCATTCTACGTGACTTTACCGAAAGAACCAAAGAAGATGAATCATTGCAGTCACGAAAGCTTTAAATCGAAATTTAACATGACTGATATTATGGCTGGTTAATTTGTCCATTGTACAGTTCATTTTGGATCAACTCTACAATTTTTTTATGTATTTTACTTTCCCCAGACATTAGGCAGCACAGCTAATCATCCTTCCAGAGGATGATAGGCACACAACATACCTGCCAACAGGCCAGGGCAGTGAAAACACCTTACTCAAATCAAAACTGCAAACGATGTGAAAAATCCATAACAGCCCTTATTTGGAGGAAACGGGTCTACATTTTGATTTAAAGCTTTCGTGACTGCAGGGATTCATATTCTTGGTTCTTTCGGTAAAGTCACGTAGAAGGGAAACAATAAAATAATAAAAAGATAAAACAATAAAGTTATCACGACGTTTCGACTGCAACACAAGCAATCATCATCAGGTGTGAAAACCACAGCAAGAAAATTATATATATTTAAAAAAAAACCTATTTTCTTGCTGTGGTTTTCACACCTGATGATGATTGCTTGTGTTGCAGTCGAAATGTTGCGAGAATTTTATCGTTTTATATTTTTATTATTTTATTGTTTTCCTTCTACGTGACTTTACCGAAAGAACCAAGAATATGGGTCTACATTTGTCAAATCACTGCATCACTGCTTCTGTCAGTTGGTCACATTTGCTCAAATTGATCTAAGACGAGGGGACCAGAGAGCACAGAGGGAATGCCGATGTTTTTCTTTGCCATATGCACAATGGCTGTGTGCTTTTTCACGCATCTTTTGAGTCTTGTTTGAAACGGAAAGGTATCTTTACTGCACACAACTAAAGCATGGACCCCTGTGAACCTTGTCAAACATGTCACCCCCGCAAGCCAGCCCTTGCTGCCCCCTCAACTGCACTTAACTCAAAACCTGCAAAGAAAACCGAGACAACCCCACAGCGAGTGTACATCCGTTGCACAATAGCAGTAAGAAACGCAGGAAATCTACACTGCGCAGCACGCAACGGCTCAAACTAAAACAATGCTCCGTATTTAACATATAAATTACAGAATGTACAAGTAATATCACTCATGTGTCAGATCTTTAAATTTGGCAAAATGTTATCGCCTTAGACTAAAGCCACAGGTGCATGTTTTGGCTTGTCCGAAAATGCCGGTCAGCCCGAGCACGTCATTGAAGGTCAAACAAACGATTGTGAAAACGTCAGTCTACATGTGTCATCCACTACAGGTAGACAAGCTGTGCTTTGGCCAGCTTGTCTTTCCAACAAAGTCACATTTAATCTTAAACAATGGTTGGCTTGCCAAATGGGTAACAGTATTATTAATATGTTTTAATATTATTAGTTTGTTTTATTAACATTTCTATTTGAGTATGTACATTGTGGGAGCTGGAGTAAAGGTGTGCCACTAAAAGTATAATTGAGTTTGTGCAAAATATGTTTTCCAACAAAAAGTTTTTAATAAGGGCGTGTTAACTGTGATGACATACAGATTGAAAACTATGGACATTGTCAAATAAAATGGGATAAAAGCAGAACAGTGTGAAAATAAACATGGAGAGGTGCCCACTTGGGAGTTACAAAGCTACATAACGAGGAGCACGCTGACGAGAGAGCAATGCAAGTTACAGACATCTTTGAATGTTAAAAAAGGAAGTTGACTTGAGTAGGACACATCCTTGTGAGGTTTGATGGCTGGTGGTCGAGACTAATGAGTGGCAGGCGAAGGAGGGAACACACCCAGAGAGACATCCACCATGGAAAAGGAATGATGAAATTAGCGTGTGCGCAGGAGATGAATTGTTGCATCACAATATTGAGAGATGGAAATGGCTTGAGGAACCCTTTCTATCGCGGTCATAAAACTATTTGGAATGATCAAGGACGTATAGTAAAAGCAATCCCATCCCAAGACGCTTTACAATTGGAGAGGGACTGACCGAGAAAGGAGAGAGAGCGTTTGTAGATGTGGGGATTAAAATATTGAGCTATTGGATTACAGGAAAGAGAATGAAGAGCCTTCGGATACATGGTGGCAAGATTAACTACCTCGCCTGGTATACAGGAGTTCGGAAGTTTTCAATTCCGACCCGGACTCCTGTATATTTTGAGTTTGCATGTTCTCTCCGTGGTCGTGGGGATTTTTCTCCGGGTCCTCCGGATTTTCCCTCCACATTTACAACGCACATGTTTAGAATATTTGACTGCTATAAATTCCCACCTGATGATAAGCTACTTCGTTGAGCTATGATTTGGGGCCAGGTCACCTTCTGAAAATAGTTTGAGAGCTCAAGTGGGCCTTACATGGTAAAATAATATTATTTAGCAAGTTAGTTTTTCAAGTGAGTGCCACACGGAGAGGGAAGCCCTCAAAGTGTGGCTAGAACAGGGAAGGATAATGTAAATTACTTCTATAAATGCAATGGCATTAGCTTCTCTACAAATTGCTCAATGGAAATTTGGAGTCACCAAACCCTTGTTTATCATTTTTCAAACATAGTTTTGCTGTAGGCGACAAAATTTTGACTCAGGTGTAAAGACTTTGCAGAGGCTTCATTGGTTCAGAAAGCAAAACAGCATGTACTACTGTACTCTCTCTGCACAAAACAACTGCTGCAATCGCGCGATTGCATTCAATAATTGTTATTATACGACATACATGCAGACATTATTGAGCAAACACCATCATGCTGACAAACATGTGTCTACAGTACAACTGCCTTTGTGCAGAATGTCACTGAATTGGTTGTCAAAGCACGGTGCCAAAGTGTCACTCGTAGCCGCGTTGGAAGCACTGCGGTTTTCAGAAACGAACCGGTTGCAGTTTGTGTTGCTCAAGCGTAAAGCTGTGATGAAATTCCTGGGGAAAGTCTTGTAGCCACTGAAATTTTAGATTGCGCGTTGCATATGGGGACACATGTATGTACACGTGAAAGCGACGTCAGGAAGCAGTTAATGTGATATAAGGACGGCTAAACAGACATTGCCATGAAGCCTAAAAGCTGAATCCACCAACACCAACTATTGTGGTGCGTTTTTGGATATCACACGTTTTTGTTGTTGTTTGGATTATTGTCCACTTATGCTCAAGGTGTCACATCGTTGAAATACATTTCCACTTGGAAATCTGACAGCAAGCAGTGTATCATGACCCATTGTCAGAGCAGCCCCTCCATGGTGACACCACAGAATGATCTCTGAAGTCCCCTCGATGGCCTCGTGTACACTCGGTGGTGTGCCTTTTTAGATGCCTTGTAAACGGAGGCTCTTGTTGCATGCCAGTCAAACTAAAACACCATCTAATTCTTAACTTAAATATCCTGAATTTAATGGAATTATATTTCTACGATTATTTTGTTATGCTGTTATGGGCGACTGGGCCAAAACCCTTAACTGGCTACACTTGAGAATCTGTTTTAATCATGGGTGCCTGCACAGATTTGAACCTATGATCACAGTGTCAGCTTAGTGCTCTGACATGCTATTAACCCCTCAGCCTCCCAGCCACCTCGCGGATCATAACATTTTATGGATACTATAATTGTGAACACTGATTAATTACGACTAAAGATGAATATACGACTGAGTGATAAATGGCAAAAAGAGTGCCATGTGCAAACGATGAATGGGTGAACATTTACAATCGACTGCTAGATGTGGCCCTCCACAAACAACTCCATGTGTGTTATGGCTGTTGTCTGACCATACTTCAACATGCTGGTGGCCAGAGCTGGTTCAGATATCATTTGCCACTGAGGGTTTGCCTTGGCCAGGAATCAAACTCAGATTTCTAGGTCCATAGCACAGTCCACCAACCACTGCGCTCCAGTGCCCTATCCAAATACAATATACACACTTAAAATCAACTGTTACAGCTCTGACCACACCACCTGGAAAGCACCCAATCCCATCAAACTTCGAAAGCTAACGAGCTTGGTTAGTGCTACGATGAGTAACCACCATGCACAACAAATCAGGTGTAATAGGAATTGACAATATGGCTGTACATGAGCTTGTTGCAGCTTCAGTAACGTTACGTGATATGTAACAGACTAAGTACAATAACATTATTTTTACTTGTACATATTTAAAAAAAACTATCCTTTATAAAGCCCAATTGTGAAGCAATTAGAAAAAAATAACTTGCCATAGTTCTAAATGTAATAAGGTGATTTGCACAGGTATCAGACCAAACCATGTCATCAGGTTCAACATTGGTTCTTGTTTACAAGAAACCGCATCCAGTCACTCCTGAAATACACCACTGTTCCCAAAACAAACCGACAATGTTGCTATATCAAATGTTCTTTCCTCTGCACAGAATATTCCTATTTCCACTGCCCCTGGATATTTTTGGCCAGGTTACATCTATTCGCGTTAACACCCCTGTGGGCTACATTTCTAACACAGGCCTGGAAAATTCTCCTGCCACCTGTCTAATTCACTTTTACATTATGTCAGTGTGGGGTCCACCTCTAGAGACTCGCACGCATCCCTGTGACACTTCTGAGTCAAAATATCTGCATGGTGCATTTCCTCCACAGGTGCCGACACGTTAGTCTGACGGTGTTGATCATAAAAGACATGACACCAGCGTGCAATTAGAATTTGGTAGCTGTGCCAAGCACAGATTTCGTCGACAGAAGCAAACCTGTAGGTAATGCTATAAAAAAGTTTGAAACTTAGTTAAAAAAGATAATCGAGATATAGGGTCGTAATCAAACACACTACCTCCTGCACCCCAGGCAATGTAGTCAACATCTCGCCACCACGGCGCCCCAATTTCAGTAAGCAGTGTATCATCGTGTGTCCGAGACTTTCCTCGCATAACTGCTTCTGAAGTCGCTGTAATTGGGTCTCTTACCCACACTGCATGGCATTAGTTTAAATTTCCTTCAAAGTGTTTGTTGCACAGTAAACATTCCACAATGTGTCACCATAACAAATTAAATGTCAAATTTAACTGAAAAAGTACATTTAATGCTTATTTTTTTTGTACAGCCATTAGTGACTAAGTGAAAATGCTCAACTCCCTTCTCTTGAAACCGAGTTTCAATCTGACATGTCTACTCAGATTCAAACCCAGGAATTCTCTACTGTGCCAGCTCAGAGCTCTGATACAATGTGTAATGCTTTGCTCACTTTTGAGTTTCCGAATTTTTTATAACCCGAGCAAAATAATAACTGTATATGACAATATATAAAAATAGTAAAGTATATGAACCTGCCCATGGCAACCTTACCCTATACACAACCTAAAATGAGTACTTGGTATGGTGCCAACATCGGCATTCATGAAGACAATGACGTTGATTTGTAGTGTTGGTCACACCTTTTTTGTGTCGCGCTGAGCTAAATTGGTGCTTAAGAGCAATTGCCCGAGGTGGCCTTAAGATGTGGGGGATATTGCTCGTCTGTGTGTGCATACTGCTATAGGTACATGTATTTTTCTGTAAGTGTGTGTACCTTGAGGGGGAGACGAAGGGTAGCAGTTGGCAAAGTCTACTATGAACCCAACACCCAGAGTTCAATTGCCCGCCACGGTTAACATCTGTGGTGGTGATTATCTGCAGCAGTCCTGGTCCTGCCCTCGGTCAAATTAGAAACTGGTGCGGTGTCTTTGTGTGCCTTGCTCACAGCACTTGCCCCGACAGCTTGCATAGGGGTGACATGGGGATCTTTGTCTTGGTTTGTACCTGGATAAATACCTGCTGGTCTATGAACAAAATACACTTGTCTGTGCTTGTAAGTGGCTGGTAGCGTTTTCCTCTGGAAAACAGCTGGTTATAATGTTTCAAGCTTCTAAGCCCAGTAATGATGACACCCAGAGCATATCCCACTTCAATTACAACAACAAGATGACTCGTAACTCCCCCTCCACACCCATTTCTACTCTGTCTCTCGCCCTTCCTCCATTTTACTGAAGTGACAGCGTAAGTGAAAATATTTAGATAGATACACAGAGAGAATAAAAGTGAGGTTAGAAGGTCACGTCACCCGATAAGTCTAGTTTCTCTGAAAACCAATACAGGTTGTCGAGGCCTACCTCCGTACGTTAAAGAAACACCTGCAGGCGACAACAAATGGTTGCCCGACAGTCAAGACAACCGAATGACTATAGCGACAGTGTGAAAAGTGACAAGCGCCGACCAAGCGAGCCGATGGAACGATCCTAGAGGAAGAAAAAAAAGGCGCAGTGAGCTTGGGAGCTTCGCGTCGCCATGCTCACAGTGTGACGACCGCACCGGCGCATAACCAACGAAGCCTGCGTGCGCCTTCCTACACCGCAAGCGGGGGGGGTCACCACGCCCGGCGAACCAGAGCTCCTCACAATCGTGCCCCGACTGGGAGGCCAACGGGCTGCTCGGCGTTTGTGCTCGTGCAGCCACATGCCACAGCGGTAACGCCCATGCGCACGTGCCCGCGGGTGAGCATACTAATGGTATATAAATAATGGCAAGCACACGGGAGGCACGCAGGACTTAAATAGAGCGCGGCTCTACTACGATCCACGGAGATGTACGCCAACTTAGCTTCCACATTGAATATCTACGTTATAATGAGCTGGTGGGTTTGTGCAGCATTGCAAGAAAATACTGCACTGGAAACGTTTCTCATGACTCTCGATGTGCTTTGAGGCAGCATGCACAGTGAAAGGTGCTTTGGAATAAGCCCAATGATGATGATGAAGAAAGGCTCCTGGTGAGCGTGACATCATGTGGCAACAGAAGCACTGCGATTCAGAGGGACCCTTGGGCCCGATGGGCAACTTGTGCCATAAATGTTATAATTCCCGCAAATTTATAGCCAATAAATCAGGGAAAGGCGAATTATTGTGGATGGCAACCCACATGTAAAAACAACAACTCTCAAACGAGCATCACAGAAATAAATGTCAAATGTGCATCATCCTGAAATGCGTGGCTGACTTTATATTTTTGTTAACCTCTCCACGAAAATAAATCTTTACAATGCCCAATTAATAACCGAATCAGAAATTTGAGTAGCATTTGGTAAATACATCCAAGGCAATTTTACAACCTCCAGCCAAGGAGGGGCATGTTCCCCTTTGCTTGCTTCCCAGCCACCCTTCCCTTTCATCTCAATAAGACTTAATTACATAAATGTCACTCACAAAACAACAACGCCATTCATCACTACCGCTGTTGTCATTCCCATCACTATCATTATAATTTTAATGACCTCTTAAGTTACAAATGTGAACCTTTTCAACGGCAATGTCTCAAGAACTGTTTTCCCAGAGAGACTTTCTTGTCACGGCTCTTTCTAAAAAAACTTTCTAAATAAACTGTGGCGGAATGTAACCTTGGCAGATATCTTGATAAAAATAACATTGTAATGGGCACGCACTTGTTTACACAGACATGTGGCTCTGTAAAATCTGCATACTGGCAGGGAAAGAAGTGCAATGCTCACTTCAGTCTTAAAAAATATTCACACTGGATAACAGTAAAATTCCAGTGTGTGATAAAAAAATGTCCGAAAAATAGATGTTGATTTGGCGAGGTCTTTCACAACACAAATGCCGGATAATGTTAAATTGCACCTCTTGTGAATGGTGCAGCTTGAGTAAGTTAGTGGTTTGTGAATGCAAGGCTCCGTGTGGAGATTGTGAAGCTCTCGTGGGGATGTATAGCTGTGATTGCAAGTGTTGATTGAGGGGTCGCTGTGGGCAGAGACTATTCTTGGGGATATTTTCTGCGAGTTCTTAACAGCAACCATGGACTTCGGTGAGCAATTTAAAGGATAATTTTATAATAAGTGGTGCCATGTAATATTTATACATCAACGTAAACTACCTGCTGTTGCCTTGACAGTGTAAATATGGCATTAGGAAAAGCCTTGACTTGGTGTTTCTCTCATGGGAAGTTAGGTGCACAGGGGGGGGCTGGACTATGACATATCCACAGTGTTGAGGAGCATTAGAAATTCAATGAAGGCTTCGAGGGGTTTGGGTCGCATCGGGAGCTGGGCGCCAGAAGCAGTGCCTTTTGAACTGATATGAGCATTGTAATTGGTTTAACTACCTTTTCATCACAATTGGATGACTATAACAGAAATGTTCGCATAGAAAGTGAATGCTTTCTTTCAGTTGATTAGGCAGGAACTGAAATGGGCCTTGAAAGCAACTCTACTGAATCTCCGAGTTTAGGCAGCTCTCCGCGAGAGTTCACAATTTCTCTTTCGTACAGCGAGTGTGCACAACCTCCTGCAGAGCCAAGGCTGCCCCTGCAGCAGCA
This sequence comes from Petromyzon marinus, assembly GCF_048934315.1. Lineage (NCBI taxonomy): Eukaryota > Metazoa > Chordata > Hyperoartia > Petromyzontiformes > Petromyzontidae > Petromyzon > Petromyzon marinus. Next base: position 18,065,161 of record NC_133672.1, read on the forward strand.
CTGGCAGACAGCCCCATGCTAACAAACTACGCTGCCACTAATCACTCTCTCTACACGACAGCATCAAACGATGCTTAATACGGCGTCTGCAACACTGAATAAATAATCCCTCTGGGGAAACGAAAACAGCACATCCTTGCGTACGGAGGCGAGCGTGCGCCGTCAGCTGTGGGGCCGGCCGAGATGAAAACGCTACCCGAAAGTCATCTTTGCTCATTCAGTTACGACGCAATCTTCACAGACTCATAAATGTTAAATGCTGCACGCCGATATTGCTGCTGCCTCGACCACTTGCAACTTAACACGAAATCAGACCTCTCTATTCTTAAAACTAGTTTGTGGGGTACGGGAAAATGTCCTCCTATGTGCGATGACATGCGGGGGCACCATCATTGGCCTTGAACTCCTCTCATTCGTGGGAAGAAGCGAAACATGGCTGAAAGGATCAACTTACCACCGCTTCCGAGTTACACATCTCATCCACGCTTGGATAACTTATTGGTTGGCGTGAGCCCTGGTGCAAAGAATGAAATGGGGTCCCCTTTCCAACTTCCCCCAACTTCAGAGCTCGACGCCTGTGGCCCGTGGGGCCCCCGGTGCCCCCGGGGCCCCCGGTGCCCCGGTACAATCGCACATCCTGCACACTGGACGCTCTGCCACTGCGGACAGAACACCGCGCCATTGAGAAAGCTCAAGGCAAGGAGGGTAGCGGAGAGGGGGAACGCTGAGACAAGCGCAGTGGAGCCCGGGGCAATGTCAGGGCACGGAGCGGCAAGCACGCTTGGGCCTCACTTCCTGGCGATGATGAAGGGGCTGCTGCAGGCCGAGGGCTGTGCGGGTGAGCGCTGGCCGGGACCATGGACCATGCCGAAGCGCACGTCGAGAGAAGCGCACGTCGTGAGAAGCCCACGCTGCACGCATCCGCTGCTCCTACATCGTTGACAGGAGTGGTGCCCTCCCTCGCTCGTGAGCCATGCGCACTCCCCGCGACGCTCCGCGCACTGCAGGACGGAACGCACACGCGCGCGCGTGCACATCGTCCGTCAGCAAGAAGCCGCTTACAAAAACTCTTCACGACACCAGGCTGATGGCGATAGGACGTCAAACGGCAGCGAGCTAAGATACATTCCACGAGGCTGTAAATATTTCTACAGCTGTTTCCACAAATGGTAAGACAATATTTATAAGACATTACTAGAGCTGAAACAGGAGAACAGGACATGTTCAGAAATACAGCAGCACGCTAAAGAAAATAACTATCAAGAAGGATTAATGTTCACTTAAGACTTTTTAGACAAGACATATGTACACGTGCATACTAGTAACTAAAAGCAGGTCTATAGGCCACTGTGACAAATCATTTTGGAACGTTTGGGGTCAGAGGCTTTCGGAGGCTAGATCTAGTTGTACCCAACGATGATTACCTATTTTCCTGGCATAATACTTTATTCAGCTATGGGTGGTTCATTCTCAAATGAAATGAGTTTCAGAAACAACAACAGTGAACATGTAGCGTCCTAAGCCACAAAAGGGTTTCAATGTGGGTTTGAAACAAAAACAAATCCTATGTTTTGATTTAAAGCTTTCGTGACTGCAGTAATTCATATTCTTAGTTTTTTCGGTAAAGTCACGTTGAAGAGAAACAACAAAATAACAAAATATATATAAAACAATAAAAAAATTCTCACGACGTTTCGACCATAACTCAAACGGTCATCATCAGGTGTGTCGGTTTGCATAAATTGCATAAATTTATGCAAACCGACACACCTGATGATGCATAAATTTATGCAAACCGACACACCTGATGATGACCGTTTGAGTTATGGTCGAAACGTCGTGAGAATTTTTTATTGTTTTATATATATTTTGTTATTTTGTTGTTTCTCTTCAACGTGACTTTACCGAAAAAACTAAGAATATGAAATCCTATGTTTTTGGCGAATGTTCCTTGTGCAAGCCTAATGGTGAAAGTCCATAGGCCTGAAGCATGCATTTTTATTTATTATTTATATAAACTCAACCTCTAATTCATGCATAGAGCGGTCAAGCTCTTACACCTGACGCTTGAACGCATGAACGTGTGTAACCCGTACAACAAAACCAGGCGATGCCCATCTTCACTGACAGCTCTGAGCCAGTGGTGGAGATTCCACATTCCTATCATGATGGCCACTCCATAGGTCAACCATTGTGGACTTCAACAAAGTGGTATTTATTGTATTAACTCTTAAAAGGAAAGATGGTCTGATTCAGCCCAAGCTGATATTTGCCCTTGGAACCTTACAGTTATTAAAAGAGCGCTTTTGACCACAACTGTTTGTCTAAGTGCAAGTAAAAAAGCCCTTTTGCCAATTGACTGCTGGATGACAGTCACATGCCCAATGCCACGCGAGTCCTGGGGGTGAGTCGATCTATACCTAACCAGGATGCTCAGTGTGGGTTAGTGAAGGTGGGGAGCATAGAAGTACAGCACAATAGATTTTGTTGCACTGCCCTTTGCTTTCTATTACGCAAGCCCTGTATTTGTGCGGTGGTGGGACCACAGCGGTACCCGACCAGACATGCCCTATTCCCTGTAATGTGGTAGACACTGCTCTTAAACACTGCATCTTCAAAATGCACGGGTAATTATAACTGCTTCATGCATTCTCTGTTGCATGCAAAGCATGGTAACGCCCAAATGCCTTTTACACCTTTTTTAAAAATTAATTTTAAACAGGCCAAGGTGCAAAATATTCAGTAGGTATGGTGACATTTTGCAAATATGGATTTTTATTATATGTAACTAATTAATTATTGCTTAATTACATTATGGGAGAAGGCACACTTGAATCAGCTCAAACACCACCATGATATCTTGGTGACAGGAAAATCATCGACATTGTTACATTTGATGGATCATCAAATCTCATAACGTTAAAGTATTTCTGTGAAACGTGCCAACCATTGCCTTTATTCCCTGCACTTTTATTTCCGTCTTCATTGTTAAACCCTTTTGGACCCTGACAGAATACCGAACGTGGAGTTATCTAATATTTGGGCTACCCAGTGTCATTCAATTAGAAATATGTCCCTCCAACAAAGAATGTACACTTACATTATTTTATGTTTCACTAACCCATTCTATTACGCATTTACAAATCAATACAGAATGTACACTTACGTCATTTCGGGGTTGCAACAGCTAATGTTCTATTAATAAATTGTGCAATCTACTTCACTGTTTTCAGTGAACAAAATATGACGTACTCATTACCATGAAAGAGCAATCCTCTAGCAGGCTATAATCGTAGAGACATGGCTGAGGAAGAACTGGTCTGCCTGTGCAAAGTGAGCATGTTGGCTCATTGGAATAGCTCCTCCCCATTTCGGGAGGCCTTCATCCAGCAGCAGATTGATCATGGCTGATAATGATGGACCGACCGACTGTTCAAAGGACATTTCTAAACTACTGTGTCTTCTGAACATTTCAAACTATTTAATTTTGCAAACTAATCAGATGGACTCCATTTAACTAGGATGTCATGTGAGAAAAACATTACCTTGTCTGAATTCAATTTAATTCCGATATTTGCACTTTGGTTGACATTTAATAGAAAGACTCTGTGATCGCCATGGAGTGCATTTATTAGGTACTGCACTAATATGGATAAAATATAGCGAAAACAACATTATTTCAAACGTCTACATGTCTCCCACCAATTTCAAGAAACTAAGTTCATCTTCCATAATGATTTAGATGAGGTTAATCTTCTGATGAACATTGTCCAGCACAGTTCCGGTGTGATTTGCTTACAGCCTTCAATGATACATTGGCGAGGGTACTGACAGCTTATGGGTTTGTCACACACACACACGATCTTTGATCAAACCACACAAGAAATCATCCTTTGGGCTCATGTCAAGCAAATGCAGGGATCCACACAATTATTCCACCTTGGCCAATCCATCACACAGATTGTGTCATGAGAAATGTGGGGTGTCTAAAAACGGATCTCCTTGTATTATACACATTACTGTAGGCTGTGGACATAGGTGGTTAAAGTGACTCATCTGCGCATGTAACAGCAGACCCAAGAACAGAACAATCCTCTCAGTCTATTCAATATTAACATCAATAACGATCAAGTAGAACTTCAAAGCCCATCTGAAAATATGCCGATCTTGCATGACTCGATTACTCATCGGATCATATTACTTAAAAAAGGGAGAGCCTTTTCATTTTTTATTCCGACTTTTGAGAAATCACTTTTGTTAAACTCTTCACTAGCAAGCCTCCCCACACGCCACAGCAAAAGAGTCCACAATGTAACCATAGCAAAAAAAAAACACACAATGCTTTCCCAGTGGCGGGCCATGTAGTTTACACCTAGGCCTTCAGTGCCATCTTCCCGCAATTAAACCACCTTCAAATAACCTCACCATAACACTAGGGCTATAGGCTATTGTCATTCGACGTAACCACCCCATATTCACAGTGGCAGTAACCTTTATCGAGTGGAATAAAGTGTTTTAACACGAGGCTCAACACCTATGAGAGTTACGGTACACTAATTGCAGGGACATGAATACATGGTGACTGAAACCATCAAGGAAGTACCACTATTACGCAGTATGGCAGGATGCTGCATCACAAACAGACATCGCAGAGCCCAAATCAATGTCGTTACCAAAGAAACAAGAACACACTCACAACAACCAGTCACATTTACTCGTACGACCACCATGCAAGCAAAAATGCCGTAAAACACAAATAACACAATCATGATTCAACAGGCTTCCCCACAAAAAAAACAAAAAATCTAAACGTCACGAAAGAAAGTTTAAATAAATCTGAGACGATGCTACGTTTTACTTCAGTTAGCCAACTGGCTCTCCGATCACGCCACACGAAAAATACTGACGTAGGCGGCTAGGCCAGCTAGAAGGCTCCGGCGTGTCAAAGAATCCGCTCAACATGACAAACTCAAAATCTGATTGTTTAAAGAATGACAATCAACAACATCGTCCCCATTTGCTTCAACAGCAGAGGGGATTCACTCAACATTCTGAAGGCCTCAGGGTAGATTTTTCACCCGGAGAGGTGGAGACAGCACAGGTGGAAAATCTGATTGGATAAAAGCTCTAATTTATGAGCTAGACTGGAAGCAGCACAACTGAGGAAGAGAGTAGCAATGAAATAACGTTAATAGACTGATTAAATTATAAAAAAAAATTCTGATTCTGACAATCTCTAGGCCAGCAGAGAAGGCCTTGCTGGCCCCAACGGCCCGCCTCTGGGATTTCCCCAGGTGACCACCTCCTCAACAGGCACAGCAATTCAGCTGGGGTGTGGACTCCAGAGAAACAGCAAATCTTTACCACGGTAAATTAACTTTCAATGTCCTCTTATCTCAACATTCGCCATGAGCTGTCCACTTCGAGCTCAAGGCCTACCCAACCTGTCCATCACCTTTTACGGTCTTGCAAAACAACAATCCATCTAGTTCCTGCACACGAGGTAATCTCAGCGCTCCGTCTGCCCGGTTGATGTCGTCCCAGGGTGTGTCCCAATGCATTGGAAGGAAGAAGCCTAGAAGGCTGACAAAATTTGAGTGGTGCCAGTTATTTTATTGATTTTTTCCTCAGCCTAAAACCTCATTACTCTTTCGCTACCTCTTCCCACCACCTGGCAGCGGAACTCTGCCATATTACAGCTTCCTCCACAACGTGCGTGCGAGCGAATGCAGGGAAACAAAATCCCCATTGGATTGCTCGGCGAGGAGATGCTCCTGCTGGTGCCAACGCGTCGCGCTTGCACGGCATTATGTTGTCAGCAACTTACAATTGTGCAGCCCATCACAAAATGTGCTGTTGTTGTAAGAGCTCTGTTTAATCAATGAGGGACCCCATGAGCCTCGTTTTCATGTTTCAATCCCCAACGACACTTGACGTATTCCAATAAGCATTCTTTCCATGCAGGGAAGAAAATGGGTCTTTCATAATAATATGAGAGTGTGGCTTTATTTTTTTTTTATGAATGAGGGATTCCTTGTTGTTAAGCATATGCCAGTGGCACTTTGTAGCTCAAAAACAAGGTTGAAAAATACCTCCAACAGACAAGAATACATTCACTCTCATAAAGCGCAGCTAAGTAAGGCATTGGGCACAGTAGTGCCCAAAGTTCCCCCCATTATGTGTGCTAAAGTAATGGCCAAGAACAACACTAACACAGAATAAAACTCTAAAGGATTGTGTTGGCGATGGTGTAGCGGAGCAGAATGAAAACACTTTACTACAGTCGACTTTCACATTTCTCTATAAAAGACCTATATAAGGTAAATGTTTCTCAGAGATGTAGCCCAAACTTTTTATAAGACAATGAGAGAGCAAGTCACAAAGTGATTCAAACAGCAGGGTCATTGGTCCGTCCAGAACAAAGCACCAGGAAGTTCCGAATACATTGCTTGAATGGAAACCCGCACTGCGCCATATTTGGCCAAGCCACTGAACGCAGCAGAAGCCACCACTTTGGCAGACAGTAAGGCACGACACAGACTACAGTCAAACTCATACCACCACACAAATGTACATGCTCATGGAGTCCAAGTCCTTAGACGAGTGCTCCTCTGAAAATACCTGCCCTAATGACCCCTGCCAAGGCACAGGATTCTCCCTTCCGGGTTGTTTTAAGGAAATCTTCCACCTCAGAGACCATGAGTGACTGCTTAATTTGCTTAACACCACAATGCCAACAGCACAGTGGGAGTGAGGGAGGGTCTGGATGCAATGAAGAAAGAAAAGGCTGCCGGCAGAGATGGCATCCCCCCAGAATTCCTCCATCACTTAGGCGCTCGGGGACTCCAATGGCTGGCAAACCTGAACACAAAAACCAAGAAAACTGGATTTATCCCAAAAGCATGGCGGGAGGCGATGGTCATTGCCATACCCAAACCGGACAAGCAAACTGAAGACCTGGGAAGCTATAGGTCGATACCATTCCATTCCTGTGCATGGTCGATAAACTTCAGGAAAGCATCATCCTCTGGAGAGTCAGCTTCCTCGTTGAGTCAGTAATCCCTCAAGAACAAGCGGGATTTCGGCCACACAGCTGCTGTGATCAAATTTTGGCCCTTGCGACACACACTGAGGTCAGATTCCAGAATAAATCCAAGACCAGCGCAACCTTTGAAGATTTTTCATCGGCCAACGACAGTCTAGATTAAGGGCTTGATAAGCTCACAAGGATCATTCCCTGCCTCAAACAATACACCTGAAACGATGCTGAGCAATAGGTGACTGCGTGTCTATATGGGCAACAAATCCAGCTCACCCCGGTTCAATAATGGATTGCCACAAGGTTCAGTACTCGTGCCAATAATGCTCGTCAATGTCTATATGAGCGACATGCCAACAACCAGGTTACGCAAATTGGTATTTGCAGATGACCTTTCCCTGGCAACACAAGCAGCCACTTTTAACAACATCGAATCCACTCTGAACCAAGACATAAACACGATGGAGGAATATTTACAGAAATTGAGGCTCAAGCCAAATCCCCACAAAACAACAGTTACTGCATCTCATCTTGATAAAGGAGCACCAAGCACACTCTGAAAGTGCCCTGCGGCAACACTGTGCGACACGACTCACACTCCGACATATCTCGGAGTGACCATCTGAAAAAGATAGCTGCCAAGACCAAAACAAAACAAGGGATCAACCTGATCCAGAAACTGGCACGAACAAGCTGGGGAGCAACAATCAGCACCAGTGCTACAGACATCAACAATGGCCTTTGTGTACTCTGGACTCGAGTAGTGTGGACCAGTATGGACCAAGGTCACACTTGGCTTGTTGATGTCCAACTGAACAACACTGCAATGGTGTGTATCACTGGAATCCTCAAGTCGACCCCAACACCCTGGCTGGCCACAAATCTCTCGCCCACCCATCTACCAAAATGCTGCAACCCTCTGGAAACTCCTGCGAATCAAGGAAAACAGTTGCCTTCCCATTCGTCAGGACCTTAAAAATGTCCCCCGGCATCGCTTGAAGTGACGCAAAACCTTTTTGGACCCATGACTTAACCTTCAACAGTGCAAGTTTAACAGCAATGAAGCTTGGAGAGTTGAGTAAAGCTCAAAAGAACTTGCAAACAAACATCTTGTGAAAGACCCAATGCAGAAGAACCCTGAGTTTGATCGTCCACGAAGCTCATGGTCCACCCTGAACCACATCCGCACCAACCATGGCAGATACCTGATGCACAAATGGAAAATTAAAAACTCCATTGTTGTGCGACTGTGGTCATCCAGAACAGACCATACAACCTATCACGACGCAATGGCCGATCCACAATCACGAAAAAGACATCACAGCGATGATGATACACCCCGCTACTACTGACGCAGTTAACTGGCGTGACCACCTGAATGTGAAATTGTAGTTGTTGCTCTGCATCTACATTAGCCGTGCAAAAGAAGAAGACTGCTTAATGGCTGCCATTAAACCTCCAAGCCCAAGTGAGTTGTGCCACACTATATTGGTGAAGTTTACTAGCCTGTACCACCTTTGGCCCTCCCTTCCCCATGGCAACCTCCCAAGTTGCAGCAGATTTTGGTGCCAAATTGTCTGTGGATGATATTGGTCAGACACCTGACTACAACTGGTAATAGAACAAACGCATAGAGCATCAGGCCGGATCAGCTGACGCATGCTGCATTCCTTCGGGCCTTTCCAACTCGTGTCGAGGCATTCCTTGAAGGGTCCAGTACAGCATGGGTCGTCCCAATATGAGTTGTGGGCTCAGCCCTTCCTCTCCATACACTTCAACCCCTTGCGAATGGCATTCAAACACGTTTAACATACACTTGGGTTAGTTTATGCTGTCCCAATATAATACGTACAAATTCCTGAATGTTTTATAATAAGAACATGGCTTTGAAGTCTAACCTATGCTACAGGCATCATTAATAGGTCAGTCTCTTCCGTGTTGAACCTGTAACATTTTCACCGATTCCGAGTGCAGTCTGTCTGACAACGGCAGACCCCTTAGCAAAACAAAAAATCCACACAAATAGGTTGCTTGGTCTGGATACAGATCGCAGGCTGTTGTGAGAATGTGGCCTATAACGTGCTCATGGGAACTCGGCTACAGAAAGCGTCGGCCACTCTGTATATCCTTATCCCGTGCTTGTGTACGTTCAAACATGGCTACCAGTGTGATTGTACGGGGCAGGCAGCCTTGTGCCCCAAAGCAGCCAGAAACACAAAGGAATGGGCTCTGTGCCCGGGTGAACAGCTTTTCCAAACAGGAAGGTACCAACCTTCACAAATCAGTTTTTTATTATTATGGTTGTTTAACACTTCTAGTTTGTCGCTGTTCCACTACGCAATCAGAAATATCTTTTTTAATAATGTAGGGAAAATTTTCGAAAATATATAACCTTTCCGTATGTGTGCGTTTTCTAGATGTACTAAAATGTACTTGGTTTCATGGCACATTCTAGGATTATTAGCAGTGTCCTTAACTTGTTAAAATAGACAGAAGTTACAAGGTTATCAGAATACGTTACATGGTTAAAACCAGTGAAGAAGCCTTCCTAATCAGTCCCGATTGTATATGTGTTAAACAATCATTTACAGCCCTTTGTTAATCCACTGCTGGGGGGATGTTAACCATAATTCACATTGCTGGTCAGTGTGAAGTAGTCAAAGGGGGATTTAACCCAGGTGCCCTGGTTCAATGTGCAGGGAACTAAGCACTACACCATGGCTTCCCACAATAAACCTTTCTGAAATAAAAAGGTTGTACTCTTTGGGTCTTTCGGTAAAGTCACGTAGATAGAAAAGTAATAAAATAAAAAAATCACGACGTTTCGATCGCAACACAAGCAATCGTCTTCAGGTGAAAAAAATAGAGCAGGCGGACTGCTGAGGCAGGACGAAAAATAGCGAGAGAGCTACTGCAGCCATAGCTTATGAAGGTTTGAGATGGGTACAACCCAAGGGTAAGTGGGCGGGGCTAGGGATGGAATTTGCAAGTAAATGTAAGATTGCAGAGCTAGGTATACCTCGGCCATTGTATTGCTAGAGAATAGCATGTCAATCTGTTAATGTAACTCCACGGTTACGGTGCTGACGAAGCCATTGTATTGCTCGAGATTAGAGATTAGCATCTTCTTGGTTCTTTCGGTAAAGTCACGTAGAATGGAAATAAAATAATAAAAATTAAAATAATAAAATTCTCACGACGTTTCGGCCACAACACAAGCGGCCTTCCTCTCATGAGAATCCGCTGTGTTGAGAGCGGGTTCTCATGACATTGTTTTCTCCGATACCAAAGTACTATGCAAACCTCCCGGTTATTACCAAAGATTTGTCCATGAAGCCATCCAGATATACAAACACAGACACAACTTCAACCGAGAGGATGGTTTTAAATTAAGCAACCACTGGAAAGATGTCATAAACCAAGTCAAAACTTTAGCTACCTTATAAGCATGCAGCATATTCTTTCCGAACTTTTCAATTTTTGTTTCCATTTTTCCATTGCCCCCGTGCAGTGACCCACCGGATCCACCGCACCCTCAACATAACAAAAGACGGATTAACTTAGCCCCGTACCCCATCAATGCCCCTTACTTGGCTCCTCCCCCCCCCCCTTAACCTGTATTTAAGCTTGAGGCTCTCAGAGCCTCTCCACTTGATGCAGCGATCTTGCTGTGACTGTTCCACCTGAAGACGGAAGCTTGTGTTGCCTCCGAAACGGCGTAATTTAATTGTTTTCTTTTATTTTACCTACGTGACTTTACCGGAAAAAAAAACAAAGAGTATAAAGTGTATCATATTCTTGGTTCTTTCGGTAAAGTCACGTAGAAGGGAAACAATCAAATAATAAAAATCTAAAACAATCAAATTATTTTATTATTTCCCTTCTACATGACTTTACCGAAATAATCAAGAATATGAATCCCTGCAGTCATGAAAGCTTTAAATAAAAAAATAAAGTGTATCCACTAAATACATTGTAGAACATTGCCCTTTACTAACTAGTGACATGGGTAACCTTTCAAATTCAATTAATTTTAATGGGTTGTCGCGTTATTAAGGACAACACCAATCACTCTGGATTATATACAAAAAGTTGCCTTTTCGAACGGAACTCTAATTTAAAGATTATTCCTCTAGCAGTTACCCTGCATTTTTTTATAGACCATTAGTGGACGTAGTTGTAGCCAGAGCCACATCGATTTTTTGTTATTTCAGTTTTGCGTTCTATATTCAACATTCAGCTAAAATGAGCTAGAGTGCTATCCAGCAGCTTGACACGGACGTGAAATATGTGCGCAATAATTTTTGCAGTGCTTTGGAATCAGGGAATAATGATCCTGTACAATATAACTTTAATGATTTGTACATACATAGCATGCATTGGGAAAGCAGAGCCAAGTAAAATATGTTCTGTTGTACATTACCTTAAACCTAACTTTTATTTGTATATGTACAGCATATGCATTTCACAAGCTAGTTAATTTAATGTTCTGCTTATGTAATCCTTCCAAAAATCTGACATTGCAGGTTGGTTAAAATCAATATTGATCATCTTGCTTCCATGCATTTTCAAATCCCCATGTGGTGTCTAATGCTGCGTTCCCATGAGCAGATACTAGAACGCTTGGTTGGTTTGGGAACTAGTGAGTGGCTGAGCCCGGATCCCCTTGGAAGCCTGTGGGCTAGGCCTGAACGATTAATCGATTTCAAATCGAAATCGAAATTTAAACAATGCGATAGGCAAATCGCAAAGTCTGCGACTTTTTGCGATTTGAAAAGTCCTGTTACTTTCTTATTGGAATTGTTTTATTTGCTATTCAGATTTGCTTTATTTATTTATTTAACTTAACAATTGTTCTATGTTTGATTTTCTATTTAAATTAAAACATTTTAATAAATACATGTTGGAAGCAATTCATATCTTTTAAGTTCGCATCCTTGCATTACAATATAAAGAGCAGTTCATATTTTGCAGGTATCATGTGGTCATGCTCCATCACATGTGTTAAATCTATTACACAGTGAATATTGAACTGAAGCTTCACTTTAAAAAATCTAATCGCAAATCAAATCGCAATGTCAGAAAAATCGCAATTAGATATTTTCCCCAAATCGTTCAACCCTATTATGGGCTGTATCCACGCCATGCAACCCACTCACAATCTCCCTTTACTAAGGGGGGCTTCCCGCTTTCAGTAAATCCAAACTCGGAACTAGTTGTGACATCACGAGGGAGACGCAGAAAAGATGCACAATGTTAATGGTGTCCGTCTCAGGTCAGCTTCAAGGGCGAAAATTACAAAAACAGCCGAAGCTGACACACAAGCTGAAACTCGTTAAAAATAAATAAAATACCATCGCTATCCCTGGCTGTGGATGGAGGCGATAGCCCACAATGGGACAGGACCCGAGCCATGCTGGTCTACTCCAGGAGTATTCCTGTGAACCACCGCCAAAGCTGAAAGTGGACAGTCTCCTCAGCAAAGGAGCTACATCAGTGAGCTGGGCGGCCTGTGGGAATCCAGGCAATTGAGTGCCCGTGGGAACGTAGCACTCGAAAAGACATCAGCTAGTTGTCATCATGACCATTTAGCAGTAAGACTTTGCACTGTTGGCCTAATCAGTAAAGACATCCATGATTGGTGGGAATTACCATGTGCTTGTGGAGTGGTACATGCATCGCTACAGTGTGTATCGTTTTAATGGTACAAAACACATCCCACATTGTAAATCTAAACTATGGTACTGGTAGAAATGATCAAGCCCATAATGGACTCACAATACAGTATACAGAACACTTCCCTGTTCTATTCTGCCACGACTTCACCATGCTCACAGGTTGTGAAAAAGCCACAACAGTCATCAGGTTCAACCTGCAGGCATGAGATAGAGATCACAAACGCAGAACCACACGGTTCCTTTCTGAGGCTCGCATTTCGATATATCGACAGTGAACTTCCCACTCTCATGTGCGAGCTGCTTGTGACCACTGCACACAAGACTTTTCCTATCGAGGTGGGCAGCTTGGGTTTCCGAGTCAGCCATGCCGATATACTGTACACCAGGCTTCTGTGACTCCTGCCACTGACGTGCAGACCCTAATGACAAGAGATCCTACCAAGGTTTCCCCAATACAACATGGAGCAACAAACCAGATGTCCAAGTGCTATTGAGTTCATGCTAATTAATGGCAGATGTGTTAGCCAAGTATGAAATGCACTTTTGCCAAATATAAGTCTTGTATCAGTGAAACATGGAATGCTGTGAAGGTGTGTCCATCACATATGTTGACAATACATTCTTTTTGCATATCACACCTTGCTATGTTTAAGACTATGGTTAATTGACAATGCGATCAGACGCTAATCTTTTGACTGCCTACGTAGGCAAGTAAATGACTTTTGCTTATATTATTGGTTCTTTCGGTAAAGTCACGTAGAAGGGAAAGAATAAAATAATGTAAAAATAATAAAACGTAATTATTATGTTTTATTTTTATTATTCTATTATTTCCCTTCTACATGACTTTACCGAAAGAACCAAGAATATGAATCCCTGCAATCACGAAAGCTTTAAATCGAAATTTACGTTTGCTTAGTCAGTAAAACGGACCACTGCATCCCATGGCACATTACTACTAAACATACATGTACTCATCAGGGGGCCACCAAAGCAATGTTATCACTGCTCCATCCCTTCCCTGATCATAAAAAACAAATAGTTTCCAAAACACACAATGTGTTCTTTACATTTTCAGTTAATAATTTAGATTAACAGCCTGCTAGTGTCGTGGGTCCCACGGAGGCAGACACTTATAACTTGGAGGCAACACGTTTATTATACACCCCAACAGAGTAACTACATAAACACTCGGGATAACTATGTGGTAACTACCACGGAGCCAGACCTCAACAAGGTCACTATATAAAGGGGTCAGGTCAGTAAAGTACTGCCTGACCCATGATGTCAAATGTGACGATCGAAGCCCGAAGAGCAAAGACCGAAGAGCGTAGCACGGCGGGTTGATTCCAGAAGACAGCCAAGAACGCTCCCGGGACTGCCCCTTTATCCTCCTGAGCATGGCCTCGCTCCTCCACGCTTGACCGCGCCCCCTTCAGGATCTTCCCAGAAGGTTCTGGGACCTTACATCACCTACCACTTGGCTCTAGGATTTGGTGTTACATGTTATTTATGCAGTTTATTGTAAAAATTCGTTCACAGTCCCTGTGATCACTGTTACGTTGCAATTATGGCTTTTTTTTTTGGTGATTTCGAAAACGTTTTTTGGTTTGGACATGTTTGTTTTGTTGTAGTACGGAGTTAGACTGATGGCCATAATCTAAGTTTTCTTGTGGTTGTTGTTGTTGTTTGACTTGCATCCCACTGGGATTTTTTGCACACAGCGTTGGTGTACGGTGCTTTTTTCAGGAATATTTTTTCTGTTTTCTTTCATGGATTTTCTGTTTGCACAGTCACATAGTCACTTTAAGATGTTTTTCTTGTTCGTGTTTTTTTGTTTGTTTGTTGTGGTTGCACCCGATTCAAGAGCCGAATGGCTCACAGGGCTATACCAAAATAAAGAAACTGAAACTGAACTTGGGTCCCCTTCTGGCCCCCGGCCTTATCCTCTGCAGGTCACGTGCCCTCTTGGGTTCACCTAGGCTGTCACGTATGCCATACGTACTCTGGTGACAGAGAGAGGCTCTAAGACGTACAGTTACACTCTTCTCTCAATAGCTGGCGTAACGCCATTGTGACTCAACATACGTCACCACACTAGTAACATGCTTTCTGGACGCAACACGCTTTCTGGACGCAACACTTGTGCCAGGTATAAATAAAGTTGTACCAATGTGGTGACTCCTACTGGTTTAAATGTCACACCCAATACTTTTGCTTAAAATAAGGAAAAATCGGTCTTATAATTCAGAGAATATGTATAGCCTGTAAGGAGCAGAGCACAGCTCTGGAAATTCAATTATTAGATTGTACTTCTGATCTTTGCTCTCTTCCTCCACAAAACGCAGAGCAGCAATTGAAAATATTGGAAAAAAAAAAAAGCTCCACGTGCTCTCAGGGCTTCGGCAGTTACTGAAGAAGCTCGAACAGCACGTGGAAGTAAAATATCGAACATCACACCAAAAACAACGTGGTGCAACTTGAAAACACATTCAAGAGCTATGCACAGCGCAACTGTGATAACCTATGCAGCATGGTAAAAAAAACCCACAACCTGCAATGCTTGGGGAGGCTCTCATTAAACAGCGGACTAACAAGGGTCTGTACATGGAGTGCATCACACTATGTTATGTACAGTGTTAGTTTAAATAAAAGTATTGCACAAAGATTCGCACCTGTCCGCAGCAAGTGGAGGTTCCACGCAGTTTCTAAGAGGCACTAGTAATCTCGATGTGCCAAGGGTGCCAGTCTGTTCTCGCTTCACACTGCCTGCTTACAGATGTTAGCATCCCACATAACAAGAGGTCCTCTGTAATAAGGCTCAACCCGTAGGACCGTTTCAAAGAAAAGCATTCACCCAACACAACAAAGAAGTCGCCACGTAACAACTGCCCCAGCATACCATGGAATCACATGCCAGGTACACGATCTTCATCGACGCATTTCAAGCGATTCCACCACACTCTACCGCGTTTTAATTGGCTCCTCTGCTCAGTCGTTTCCTTCCGTGTCGTGTCGTGCCGGGCAGCGGCTTAAAACAGCGACAACTGCACACGTGCGGTAAGCGACAGCGCTGCCCCGGGTCAGATGCGACTCACATCTCTGCCTGCGCTGTTGTGCAGCACACAATCTCATTACTGAAGTGACGGGCAGGCGGGCAGGCGGGTGGTGGGACGCCTGGCGACACCTTATCTGGGCCGGCTGCTGCCCGGGCAGCTCAAGTCTTGGCTGTCCTCTCCTTATCCACCACAAACGTTGACGCTGCCCCACACTGCGTGTGTAGTGGGAAAGTCGGCACACACCATGCCGATTTGTACAGCAGTGGGGGTTAGTTCAGCAAAGTGTAGCGGTTCCGACTGCCGCCACCGTAATGTGAGCTTTCAGTGGCGAGCTGAAGCCGTCTTGAACTCACCGCCATTCAACCCACACGGACCAGGGTGGGTTAAAGTAGCCAAACGTCGCCCATGACTGGACACGGTGGTATAGAAATGTCTTCATCCGGTCAATTTTACAAAGGGATGAAATTCATGATGTTACACATTTGCTGTTTACTGCGGAATCAAAACATAGCATTGCGTGCCCTTCGCGCTGTATGGGTTGCCGCTGGACTTGCACTGTAACGATAACCAATTAATTATGCCATATTAAACACAAAATCTACAACACTTGACAGCGCAAACACCGGCCGCTACTGCTGACCGCGATAGCCAATGTAATTCCGCGAAAACAACAGCCACATTGGCGAACAGCAGCACACACAGCGTCTCGTTGGGTGGGTGACCCATACTCAAGCAGTTAGGCCCCATAGAACGAGTCGCACACACGGACCGCATCACCCCGAATGTATCCCATCTCGCTATTAATATGAAACTAAGCGGGGTGGAGTATTAACATGGGTGACCACCATGATCCCATACAAGTTGTTGTGTTATCGGCTGATACGTGGTGCGACTACGTAGTTCTGCACAAACTGCAGTGTCAACACAATCAAGTACTGTACCGTACTTCTATGCTTCCACGTCTATGCACCCCCACTCCCCGCCTTCACCAACCTGCCCGGAGCAGCGTCAAGTACGGTCAAACAACCTGCACGGCGTAGGGAGGACCGCTCGTCCGGCAGTGGACTGTACAAGGGCTGTCTACCATTCGTGTACTCTCGGCCAACAGCTCTCGCCGCACACCTCTCAGGCACAGGCCACTGAACCATGACACAACAACAAAAACCTTACACGGGTGGGTGGGTGGCTGCAAAGAGGGGAGAGGCATTGCGCAAGCCGCTCGACCAGTGAACATTCGCGAGCAGCCGATCGCTACGGGCCTAATGGCTCGGCACCCAGCAAGCACCCTGCCGTCTCTCTCATAGTGGTGGTGGTGGTGGCGGGGGAGAGACACACCGGCGTTCAGGCCACACTTGGCCGCCACCGGCCCGCGAGCCACGTACCTCGCGCCTCGCCCCGGGCCGCGGGCCCCGCTCACTCGGCTCGCTCCCAGACAAGCGTGACGCCCCGCCCTCTGCACGAGGCCCCGCCCCACGAGCCGCCAACTCCTCCCACCTTGAGGTCCCCCCCCCGCCCACCAGCGAGCGGTCGCTGTAAGCGCCGCCCCACGCGCGCCAGGCCCCACCCACAACCCTCCCCCCCTCCCTTCGGCCCGGCGGACACCGGCGCGCTCGCGAACCAATGGGAGCGCTTTGGCTGCGGCGATTCCCTTATAAGGACCAGTGAGGATTGGGAGGGGGCGGGGGTAGCGGAGTCCCGAGCCTCCGCTCAAGCAAACGCCCCCGCCCGCCCGCCTCGCTCTGCCTTGTCCCGCCGTCCCCACTGCTTTAAAGCCTTTATCATGCGCCCGCCGGCTACAGGCTCAGCGAGAAATGGCCAAACCGGTTCGGGCGAAATAATAACCTGTGGGCAGCCAACGGCGCGCCTGCGTTGAGGCTGTGAGCAAGAAGACAACACGGGGCTGACCGGCGACACGAGGGTCAGCGTCGTGTGAATTTCCCCATAAACCGTGGCGTCCACGCGCCTAAACAAGGGGTCGGGAGTCCTGCCCCTGGGCCAGAATGACGCCCCCCACTCCATGTCACTTTTAATAAGCCATTGCGTATCGTCAGCAGCCGCCACGGGATATTACGTCCGAGGTTCATGCACGGATGATGCCATAAATCACCAGACCGACATTAAATTGCTCCAATGAGCAGAACTGTGTTTATTACATTACCACGATACAGGGTCCCAACGAAATATATCAGTGAATGCATGTCGAGGTCGCTCTGTGAGTTTCGTGGCGGTAAATTAAACCATGGGGAGATGCCTGCATGTATGTGTAAGACGGCGGGGCGACTCGTGACTTTAAAAAAAAAGAGTTACTTTCTGCGGAGCCCAACAGTAGCGCATGGGGGCATCGCCACCAACCCACAGGAGGACACCCCTGGAACTTCTTAGCTGCTATCACATACAGTATGAATAAATCAAACCGAATTAGCGCCTCCGCCATACATCAGCGGCTGGCTCCACGCTCTCTGCCTGTCTGCCAACAGCGAACGTGAAGGGAGGAGGGCACGAGCCAATACATACCACTCACTCCCTGCAGGGCTCAAAGCCTCGTGTCAGCCCAACTATTGGCGGGGCGCAGCGTGCTTGCGAACACGGCGAGTGCTGCGCGTTCGAATGCACCGCACCGTTAAGTTTCAACGTCACGTATCCGACCGTCACACACGCCCTGGACCCATTTAAAGTCAGCACACACACACAGAGGGCAGCCTCTGTGCACGGCGTTAAGAGTCGCTAATTACGTGCACTCAGAACCCCACTCGCGGAGAGACGGTCATTGAATGTGTATAAGTACTGTTGCATGAACACGTTAGGTCATTTTACAGCACCGCTAAAAATATCAGAGCACTTTCTTTCAAATAGACTGACAGCGTTATAGCAGGACATAAATAAAGAACTGCACGCGCAAATTACAAGAATATCTATGAAAAAAGCCCAGCGTTTCAGAAGGCCTAAATAAAAAGTTATGGAAAGTGCCCCCCTCCCCCCACACCGATGTGGGGGTTGATCCAACAGGTTTACAAGAATTCTCGACCCCCCTCCCAAAAAAAGTATGTTGTAGGCATATATGCCTACACAACACCCTACATACAACAGTCAGTAGTATCTGCAGACATTGGGGGGGGGGGAGAGGACATTTGTGAGGGCGACGGGCGAGGCGTGAAACGCTGAGAAGCCCTGAGAATTTCGGCGGCTCGTGGCCGCCAAAAGTGGCCGCTGAAATTCGAATTCATTGAAATGGGTCATACACTAAACGTATACTACACTAATGGATGTAAACCAGACTTTTTGTTTATTGTAAACGCAACAAGTTAAAATACTTTACAGTGCTAAGGTCACATTACCGTGGAAATTATACCAAACAATTCAGATTTCAATGACAAAGGGAATAAAGTCCATGTTGGAATGTATGAGAACTTACTATTTAGGATTGAGATCACTCCAGTGCTGAAAGTACACTGCGATTCAACATAAACCTTCCAAATTATCCCAGCCCTGCACACACCCATGGGAACGTACCCGACTGCCAAATACCTACGCCGAAACACGTGCATTGTGAGGTCACAGCATTGGCTGATTGGTTGGCTCTTTGCAGGGAGAGAATTAGCCTTCGTACAGTACTTAACATACACGTATGTCTGACGAAGTTTGCAATCGGTGCATTATTACTCGCTATGACAAATGGATCAGAAACAGACACTTGTAAATGCAAATGTAACAACAGCTGAAAAGTGTGTAAGGAAGGCTAGCTTGATGCAGGTTTGAAATTACAATGAGAGACAAGAAGAGGAATACATGGATTGGGGAAACGACACACAAATTGGAAAGATTAAGGCAAGTGAGCTTGGGCAGGATGCACGGCGAGAATAAATGATGACCGACAGACGAAAATGGTCACAGAATGGTAACCAGAGGAGTAAAACACGCGAAAGAGATGGACAACCCTCATGGAGTTGGAGTCGTGGGATCGGCTTGTAGACAGGAGTGAGAATAATTGTGGCATGGCATGGGATGGAGATGGCGTGGGAGGGGGGATTCATCCCGCATCATGGCTGATGATGATGATGGTGATCAGATTGAATATGAAGCGCTATACTATATTAGAATGCACTGCCCAATAAGCGTACAGGCTAAAGGCACTACAAAACACCCCGTTTTACCAGCCTGTTCAGCAGAGGCTTGTGCTGCTCAAAGTTCGCACACGTGGCTGATAGCCACGACGCACTTTTAATTTATGTAAAAATTGTTTCTTAGTGTGGCAATGCATTGTACGTATGTTGACCTTTTTCGCACCAAACGTAGGCAATCGTGCTAATCAGAGGCGCGGAAGGCCAACAATCATAATCAGTACGTGTTTAAAAAGACAGCACATGAAATTATTATTGATTTGTAGAGTATCTTGACTCCAGCTCACAACCGTGCTTAACAAGGCTTTACAAAAAAGCGCTCCAACTTAAACCACTTCGATATGACACCAATGCCATTAGTCATCATCATCAGCCAAGGTCAATCCACTGCTGGATGAATGACTCCCCAAGCCGCTGCGGTATCTCAAGATCCTAAGATTGAACAGCCATTACAGTAAATATAGATAATAAACAGCATTCTCCGTGTAGTGAAACATGAGCACACTATGCGCATCTCCATTCTGGTGAAGTGTTTAACAGGGTGTGCTGCTGGCACTGTTGAAGCCCGTACGAAGAGTTAACATCTTGCAATTTGAGGATGCGCTTTGGCCGATCCTACAGACATTAGCAAGACCACTTCTTTCAACTTGTGTCCAAAGGAATGTCGAGTCTAAAATTAATTGTGGGGGTAGAGAAGTGGTGCGGTGGTTAGCGCACTGTGCTATTAACCAGGCCACCTGAATTGTATTCTCAGCCATGACTCGCATCAGTTATCGGGTGACATCTGAACCTGTCCTGCCCCCACCACCATTCACCAAACCGCACTGGCCAGTTGAGTGAAGTACGGTCAAACAACCCCTGTGACGGACGCGGTGAGGGAAGACACTTTACAAAGGGCTGTAAATCTTATTTACTTAAATAATTGCCAATATAAAATAAGATGGACAACACACAAATAATGTTGCGCCAATTTCTCAGCCCTGAGAAAGCTGGAAAGCTGGGAGATACATAACAGTTGATTTATACAAACAATACGAGATTATCTCAATCTAATTCCATTGAAATAAGTATAGATCATAAACAGCATTATCCAAACGAACCTTATAGCGGTCCCATAAGCCCCCGGCTCTCGCATAAATTGCGTTGCGACGTCATTTCATGTCTGTTGAAGGCGAACGACACGGCAATCTATTCCTCTCGACGAGTTCTACACGATGCGCTAATCAACGTTTCAGAGTTTTGTTTATGACGATGGCAATTTTGGCAACGACGGGTGCTTGGTGAAGAACGAGGAGAGGATTGATTTCTGGTGGGTCGCGGCGTTTATGTGCGCAGTGGGACAGAGTCGCACAAAATAAATAAATTGATTATGATTTTGACTTCCGTTTATTCGGGACTCCCCGGGAATCCGCCATAAGGTTCAAATGTACAAACTAAACAAGCCGTGAAGCCAGTTTATTAAGGCATCCTCGACAGTGATGGGGGAATCGATTCGATCGCACAAAGAAATGCACGTGAGGGAAATTACAAAAACACAAATACAGGCTTATGTACATGCTGAGCATATACACTTACTGGTTACAGCAATGTTATTAAAAATAAACATTTTAAATAGTATTTTTCACCAAACTTGCTCCAAGGCGAGTTTCATTTTTGCTGAATTTCCCTGTGCATTTAATTGCCGAATGCCACTGACATAGCAGCTTTTATAACGTTACGATTACTGCACCTCCTTGCTGGGCCCTAATGAAGCCATCTGTTGGTCCACGCGTGCGTGACCAACCGCTCCACAAACTTGCCAGCTCAAGCAACCACCTCTGTCTCTTTAACACCCTGTCCTGGCATGGTCATTTATTCCCTGAATACCAAACGATTCCATGGACACGTTATTACCAGTAAGTGTTGAAGATGGCAACTACAATTAAAAAAATATATGGATTACGTTTATATTAATGACTACCACACTACAAGCGTGGCCACGACTGAGAATACTTTACTTAAGTACCAACTGCAAGGTTTGGAAATTAGGAGCATGACTAGGAGGACTACCTCAACAGGTCTAAGTTGTGATGACTAAAGTAATTGTAAAAAAATGATGTAAGCTAAGGTTTGTCATAATTCCAATTCCAGAGACAATAACGCAGAGAACTTCAGGCTGGGTCAGGACCACTTGTACCGAAATTGTCAAAGTAAAAAAATTAATGATATTCAAATTGTTACCACTAATAATGTAATTAATAACTATTTAACATAAAGAATACACATTAAAACATATACAGGAATCCCGCGCGCCTCTTTCCAACCGCGGTTTGATGTATACACGGTTTATTTGTATACCAATATACCAACCGCGGCCTGGATATTTGAGTTTTCACGGGTTAGCACGGTGTTTCGGAACTCAAATTTCGTGTGCATTACGTCATTGCATCACAGCATGATATAATTGTAATGCGTGAAGCCATTAAAGACGTACCATACCCATACAGTAGTTTTATTTTTATATTCCAATTCCGGGAAAGGGTTAATTTGCCCTTAATCAAGGACCCGAAACGTGCAGCGAGTGGTGAAGGCAAGAGAGCGTTGCGTCTGTGGCCCGGAGAAAGAGGGATGGGCTGAGCCCTTCCCCCAACATCTCATTGTCATCATCATCATCGTTCATATTAAAGGTATGTAATTTTAATGTAATGTTTGCGTTTCATTGTGTTATTGTATAACGTACTGTATGTTACTCGGTGTTGAGTTGATAAACAGGCAACTCTGTGAAGCTATGACGAGTCTGACCTTGGACGTGGTAACCTCTAACCCCATATTTCCCATAGGCCCTGTACTTTACCAACCGCGGATTTGTCGACCGCGGCTTATTCCAGGAACCAAACCCCCCGCGGTTGGCGAGGGATTGCTGTACTATTTAGAGCACTTACCTCGGCCACACACCGGCCGAAGTGCACCAGAGGGTTGGTGTAACGACGTCCATGTTGCATGAGTGACATCATGGTGGTCATGTGACATGGTATGAAAAATAAGGTTTTACCCTCACTGGCAATATTCTTCATACTTTGATACTGGCAAAAAAAAGGTATCCCATGATATATCTGCTCACCCCGAGCTATAAACGCTCTGATACGTGCATTGGCTTTGTTACTGTTTGCCTTTTGGCCTTCTCTGGTCTGACACTGGTGAGACTAGGCCATAAAGAAGGCTGCTGTCTCTGGTGTAGGCCAATCAGCTTCAAAGACAATGGCACATTAATGATCAGAGCAAGTTTGTTTGCATGTTCACCACAAGTACGTGTGGTTAATGCAGACTTGATTCCTTGCAAAATGAATCTATTTGGTGTTTGAACATCTTAACACCTGTTTTATTGCCAGAAAGGGTAAACCCTATTCTTATTTTTCATACTTTATTCACTGGCAAGAAAAAGGTCCCATGATATGTGACATGGTGGTCTCCTTCCCGGCAGCTGATTGGCTGGTGCAGTGCCAGTGATGACGTATACCCTAGAAACCGCTACCACGCCCCTACACTTGCACCATCACTAGGACACGCACATGTCCTGAGAATTGCTTTACTTTACCTTATGAAATTTAAGATATTTCTCCAATCGTAGGCTGCTGGATTGTAAGAGCATTTTCTGTAGTCTGGCACCGAAAGACTAAGTGCACATGACAGATATACATTTCCACATGATAAGCCACTTTGTTGAACTATAATTTGTTGCCAGGTCGCTTCTAAAAAACAAGGTAATCCAGTATCTCACTGGGCTTTACCTGGTAAGATAAACAAATATATATACAGTTGTATCTGTGCATTCTTTAAGTGATTTGGTTACCTTTCCTCTACTTTGCACTCCAATCGTGTTTTTGTATTGTTTGTTGTTGTAACGTTCTGACCCACCCCTCCTGGATATCTGTAAAAAAGAGCTTTATAGCTCATCGGATTCCTCCAGTCTAAATACACATTCTGATTGTGATGTCGAATGAAATTAAATTCGCTTATTACTTTAAATAACAAATTGTGATATTACACGAGTACTCTCCACACCTTAACACAATGCCTAAATGGGCTTGTCTGCACACGTAATATCGAGGTTTCTTACAAAGTCTCTTGAGTAAACAGCTCAGATGAATAATCACAGCCGACACTGGTGGGGTGCTGCGGTGGGCTCTGTAACACTGTTTCACCCTTTGGCCCACCCAAAAACAAGCGAAGGACGAAGGCCATGACATTTCCTAGCTTCAGCTTGGAGACTCGCACAGACAGAATTCAAGACCAAATCAAGTAGAATGAAAGACAGTTCAGGTGGAAGTGCCAGCTGGGCTCAGCCTGTATCTCCCTGTAGCTATTGTGTTAGGCCTCAGTTTCAGGGCCTTTAGTCTGTCTCTATATCTTCAACCATTCTCCCACAATCCAAATCCTACCGTCTTACACACATTATTCCACGCGTTTTGGATATTACCTCTAAGCACTGACTAATCCATCACCATCAATTGGTAATCTTCTTCTCAAACAGAATGATTAAATATACATTATAAAATAATTGATCATCGTAAATTCATCATCCAGTACTATATTACGATGAACAATATTATTGTTATACAATTGTAGTCATTAGTGCCCAGTGACCAATTCTGGGAAAGGAGGATTCAATCCGTGCACAATACGGCTTTAACGGCTCGACCAGATCAGCAAACAATAGGCTACTCAGTTAATATGGTTACATATAACAGGCGTTCTACTGTCGATCGAACCACCCACCCTGCCAGCACAAGATTCTTTGACTTCACCGACGCCGCGCCCCCCCCAACCTGCATTCAATCATCTGAACTTAGGAAATAGTCTCCTACTGTCGTCTGTAAGAAAGGTGCAGAGAACCCCATCACGACTAAACGCTGTCAACCTTGAAGTACTGAAATGTTGTATGTTTATGCAAATGCACATCTTTAGGTTTTGGAACGTTCACCTTGAAGCCCCAGTTTATTTCCTCGTATCTAAAAACTACAATGCCTCCCCCAAAGTCCAAGCAAATAAAGCTGCATCGACTGCATACACCAAATTCTCTCAGGCGCAAATGCACTGCATCGCGTGCTTTCAGATGTGCTTCTGTGGCCGTCTGGTGTGCTCTTCTTATTTGTTAAAATCTAGATTGAAAACTAATTTCTTTAGAACTTCTTTGTGTTTAGTTTATTGTCCTTCCACCGCACCTCCGATTAGCACGGTTGGCTACGCACGGTGCAAAAGAAGTTCAACATACGTATGTACCGTATGGGATTCCTGGATGTTTTTACTTTTACCCTGTCCTTGGATTTAATAAAGCTATAACCAAACACTGCACCGAACAAAGTTGATGATGCCACCAATAATCATTACAGGACCATTAGAGCAATTGAAGAGTTGGGTCCCAACAAATGTATTCGTAGGAGGGAGGTCAGCTTATGACATTGCTGAAATTTTCCACCAATCTGATATCCTCCTCGATCTAAAAACAAAATATCATCGTGGAAATGTAATTTATTCCGAGGTAGCATCCACTCTGCAATATGGGCACCATACTCAAAATTACAGCAGCACTAATAATTGCACATTTGAGCAAAATAATGACTCAAGACACTGCCTCCTCGTACACGGGAAACAGACGCACGCCAAAGCACACAGATGGTGCAGCTTAAGTGTTGCAAGCTTTTTAAAAGCATCGATAAACTCCCACTCACCCCCCGATTTATAACACTGGTCTCAATTTTCCATTTACCGCTGTCCGTTGTGTTAGTTTACATGTGTTTCCGTCGCTAGGACGTGGGCGCTAAAGTGTCGTGGGTGCCAGCATGGCCCCATCGGGCGGGAAGGGGAGGGCACGGGATGGGGGGCACGCGTCACACAACCACCAGTGGAGTGGGGCTGCTTTAAACCTGACCACAGGGTCTCATCACAAACGTACTTTTATTTACGAAGCTTTGAACTGCACTCTTGCACTTTGAATCCGTATTCGCAAACATTACGCACGGAGTTCTTGTGTAAGAATAAGTGCACGTTCTGTTGAATAAGGGTCTTTACGTAGTTGCGCTTGCTCGTATTCTGAAAATTGTTCGTGCTCTTCAAATTGAAAACAAAATACACAAGCACACACAACTGGAAAGCATAAAAATATATTTTCAAGCAGGTAGTACAAAAACTTTACGTGCATTGTAGAAATAATATTTTCTGCCAAAAGCAGTTATTACAATTTGCTATACATCTGGTAAGCTGAGTTTTAGTTCCAGTCAAGTCTAATATCAGACGTGTGATATATGAACATGTCCTGGGTCTTTCCATTTATCAACTCGTACTGGCCAGGATGATGAAGTATATGGTCAAACTACCATGACCGACATAGCATGGGGAGGCCTTTATCCAGCAGTGGATTAACAAAGTGGTAACATTTCATCATGTCTCAGAACTTGTCCATAAAATACCAGAGTACTGACAGCATTAGCTTTGATCTGTGGTTGCCGACACCTCGCAGTAAAGTCCACCCACAGGCGCACCAACCCGTGTTTACTCGCACAATATTGTGCTGGCATACATCATCTTTGCCTTTTTAAAGAGCACAATGCCGACACAGAGCCAGCCCTCTTAAAGACCTTATTTACAAAGAGCAGCACGTTTGGCACGCAAGAGGATGGCCAGAGAGATGGACTGAAATAGAAGCCGAGTGCTCATGGGCAGCACGTGCACAAAAGCCGAGAAGTGTGGGGCCCTGCACGCAGCTCCCTGGCCTTAATAGGAGCTGTGTCCCCGCTGCTGCCTGGAGCACGTGCAGTGGGCACTCCACGTGGCTCCGCTCACCATCTCCCACATCACTCACGCATTCACACAACTCGACAGCAGCACGCACTGTTCGAGATCAAATAAGTAAAACCTCTAAACTGAGTTTCGTAAACGAGTATGGTACGGATCGGAGGAAGAACTTCAGACACCGGATATATTTTGATTATAATAAGCAAATAATGTGACGGGTGGATGCAAACAATGTCCCTCGACTAAAATGATGGCCGATGGGATAGAATGGTGACAGATTGGCTGCCAAAGGAGGGAACATGCCCGGGAGGATGACCACAGTGTAAGTTGAGTGACGAGTGAGGTGGATTGTGACATGACTTGATAGTGAAGGATGGTGACAACACCAGGCAGCCTTCATCCAGAAGTGAATAAATCGTGGCTGACGATAATTGTAAACATTTACATGTGACAAAAGCACTGTAATGTGTCTAAGGAATATTAAGAGCTGTTTAAAAGAAACTGCTGAGAATGACATCAATTAAAAATGATCACCTACTTACAGATGGTAAAACAAAACATGAGCTTGCATACGCTCGGAGCTGGATCTCCAAAAAGCATCACTGTTAAATTGTTAGCAAATAGCCACTCGCTGTATGGTGCTCGTGGTGGCAGGCTTAGGCCTGCAACACCATGCAAGGGTTGAAGACTGTTGAAGAGCAAAGCCACGGGTGACCCCAACAAGTCAACACAGTCTGCCAGCCGTGCGACACCTCCCACCCCCAATCTCAACACATCCCTCTCATACTTTCCACTGACCAAGGACACACACACACACAAGTTGTCTCTAAGTCACCGCAAAGTAAAGTATAACCTCACGTGACATATATACAGTACATGTACACTCCTGTTGTCAAACCACTGCTGGATGAGGGCGTTCCCATGCCACGTGGGTCATGGGGGTTATTCGGCCATACTTCACCACACTGGGTCAGTGTGGGTTGCTGAAGGCAAGGAGCCTGGATGTGCCAGCATAGTACAGTATAATACTGCATTTTACAGAACAACTCTTTTTGCTCACAGCATAGGCCCACATCAGCCAATAACACCTGTTGTATACACCATGGTTGCCCATCCATCCAAGCATTATCCAGGCTAAACCTGTTTTGCTTCTGGGTTATGATTAGGACCGGGCATATATGCATTAAACGGAGACAATGGGGGTGTTTATATTGTTCATTTTAAAGCTTAATGGGAAAATACAATGAGAATGCATTGTTGTGGAATGAGCAGTACACTGTAAAGATGTTACACATCTCCCAATAAGCCGATGTATTGTTTCGTGCTTAAGTGACTTTTGTTGTCTTAGAAACACCCGTGGGTTTATTCAGGAGTCTGGGCAATGAGCCGAACATGGGGTGGCCCAGAGCACCAGTGAGCAGTGGGAATATCAGAACAAGAAAATGCCACCAGCGGCCTGAGTTCCATTCTCCTAAGACAACATTCTCTCCTTGGGCAGTCATGCCAATGCTAACCAATGCCAAGAGGCGTATATAACCTGCACTCACATAAAGCCTAATAGCCAAACCAGTACTCTCCACATCTATCAATAACGAATGATCCTCTTTATCCTCTGCTACACCTGTGGTCTGCAACGCTCCTGAACCAGTAATCCATGCTGTCGACTCACAGCTCCTGTTCAAGTCCAGGCTGAAGCACTTCCTTTCTCATCTGCCGGCGACTGTTTTTTTTCTTTCACAAAAGAACATTGTGAATACATAGCTGCCTCTTCTTCTCCCAGTAAATCACATTAATCAATATTATATTGTAAAACCCACTGATATGGCCACGGTGTAAAATGAGTACGACTGTACCCTGATCACCGTCACCGTACCAGAACCCACACAAAATACACTGTCATCCACACAGGCGCGCTATTATGGAGAGGGGAAAAAAAACACACACGGTATGGCACTTAACCAGGTGGGTTACCTGCACAACCAAGCCGCCCTTATCCACCGACAACACAGCGTTATCGAAAATCGCACCCCTCCCCCCAGCGTCACGACACCATTACTTGGGCAAATACAAGAAAAACGATTGTACGCACACACCCTTTCTTATAAACCCACCTTACCGGCTAAACCCAGGTGCATGCAACCATGGTTGGTAGGGGGCCTGGCAGGGACAATATCGAAACACAGCTCACAGGGCAAACATTGATCTACCATTCGTACTCAGCTGTGCAAAAGCACATTATCTACAAACACACTGTACGACTTCCTCGCGGCCCTGGGGTGACCCATTTGTGTTCTTTCCACACCGGAAACGCAGTCACAAAGCCCTACAGGTATGTCGCAGACTAGTGGGGGGGGTAAACCTGCTGGGATTGCGTGACACTCCACTTACGCGACCAGAGTTATTAAAAACCCGGGCGTTAAACGATAACAAATACAGAGGCCCTGGCACAGCAGAAGACCTGTGTCAGGGCCTCTGGGAGCCTGAATTCAAGGCATGGGTTTACCACTTTGGGTAAAAATTGGTACGTAACGATTACCCCCTCGAGAGTCGATTAATTGTCACACTTTTGTGAGTCACTGTTTAATAAAAAAAACATATTTTTTTACCGTGGTGAACGTAGTTAGCCCCTCTGCTGTCTGCAGTGGTCACGTAAGGCAATTATCTACAGCATACTGTATATACAATACAAATGTTTTCTTCATATGCACGACACAATTCATGTTTTTTGAGCAGAAGAATCCATCTTAGTTGACGCGTCAATGCATTGCCTAGGTGAAAGGTTTTCTCACCTTGATTCTCACAACTCATTCACCAGATATTGTATAGAGAACATGACCTTTTCCAGAAAAAACGACCTTTTGGGACCTAATTCAACCAAAACCAGGCATTGCACAACTACTAAGAACCTATTCACTTATGAATGGACGAAGTAGGCTTGCTGGGGAAACGTTAATTTGTCGCTTTATCGCATTGTTTGACAGTTCTCCACGGTTCGCCGTCAGTAAGAGGTTTTTAGGTGAAGTGACACGTGACATCCCTCCAGCCATCTCCCAATTTTCTCTCGCTGGCTCCTTCGGCATCACGAAACGAAGCCTACAGGGCAGTGCCACCGCCGCCACCATCTGTAACGGGGCAGCACTTTCCCACCAGCCCTGCTCCGAACAGTGACGGCGGTCAAACCGATTGTCGTCAATTCTCACAACTGACATGTAGCCAACGCAAGTGGCAAACCTAAATTTACCGCGGTTCGTTTTTTGCGGGTTTGTTCAGAGTCATTGCTCAATCGAGCTCAGACAATGAAGGCACTTGAGAAGCTCGTTCAATCACCGGTGGCTGCCTGGACGTGAACCCGGGATTCTCAGCAGTGCCAAAGCTCAGAACCCTGACCCGAGCCACCTGGCCACAGCTTCAGACGATTTCTGAAATAAACTCGGAAGGGTATCTGAGACTTGGGACAGCAGACAAAATTACAAGACTACACAATGCCCTGTACGCCTGGCAGTACATCTATGTGCACACACAGCTGCGTCTTACATAACTTCGATCTGGGGGGTGAGGGTTCCGCAAATTACAATTGTTTCTCGGTACAAAAGAAAGAAAACACCAAGATAACATGTCTTGCTAAACATAAACATTTAGTTACGTATGTAGAACTTCTTTCGTAGACAACCGTGCTAAATCGGACGTTCAGGAAAATATTAGTTGTTCATAAAACGTTAGCAAAGGATAAAGACACGGATGAGTGATTGCAACTTCTATAATCGTAGTCACACAAGTCACTCTCTCCGATTACAAAATTTGCACTTTTTGTTTTCCTCGGAGATAAAAAAGACATATCTACTTGTAATCTGTGTCAAAATTAACAGGTTATAAGTACCGTGACATTTCGCTTTGAATTTGAACACGATAAGGTCACGTTTTTTGGCAACAGCGGTGGAATGGTCGCATAGATAAGAGGAGTTATATTCATGGTTTAACGTGAATAAAAGGTAACCTGCAGGCACTCTGAAGTCCATTTAGAGTGTCTGAATTACTGTCATTGACATACTGGTACTGCTCGTTCATCACATTAAGCCATGCTACAAATAAATCATTATTTAGTTTGCATCGTCTGATATTTTGCTACAAATAGCCTGGAGTCATGTGGCTTGCATGACATCTCGTGAGTTTGTGTGTATGCTTACAGAACAAGAAGCGTGGATGTAATCTTTGTCACTGTTAATTTATTAATTGGACTTACATCAGTGTGTTGATGTGTATATAGGGTATTTTATTAACCGTTCTTGTGTCTCTAAAGGCTATGCTAATAATGCTTTGTCCAGGAAAGACTTTGAATGACCTATCATTAAGTCAGCCTGCAAGGCCACGATCGGTGTTCCCACCTTTATAAATAATCCCATATGGCATGGCCATGAAGCTGACGTGATGAGGCCCAGGCGCTGGCCGAGTCTGTGAGTTGTCATAGCGGCGTTTCAAGTTTAGGTGCATTAACTCCACGCCAGATCGGGGTACTGATCACAAGCAACAAACCGAGATAACAGAGTACGCAGAACACACCACACATTCATCAGTATTAGAAGCCTGGCATGCTCACGGTGTTTAACTGTGGAACAATGATGGCATTTCAGTTCTCATTATTTTTTTTGGCCCATGGGATGCTCACCAACAAAAAAACAGGGCATTAAATATTTAATTACTTCATGCAAACAGCCGGGAATCTTTTAACAGTGCTTTACTGCCTGGGTTGGGCTTACAGTAAACATTTTAATACGGGGTCGTACTTAGTTTGGCATGACTTGTATCAGTCACCATTTCCTTCTGACAAGTAGGCACCCTTCACTCTCAGCTTAGTACTCCGTATATATATTTTGCCACTACAAATATGCCAACACTTATTTTTCACGCACATAGTCGTTTCCTGCAGAGCCAGTGAAATCCCTCCAAACGCTGGCTTTACTGCATCGACCTCATGCATACTGCAAACACTGTCGGTGGAAGTGTCTGGGGGACAGCCAAGGTAACTTCAGGAAGGCACGCAAATAAATTCGACTTCCCCCTCGATTGGAAAGGTGCAACTTCACTTGGCAGGCCTGTTGCAGAACATGTAACAGGTTTGCAGGCATTTATGCTTTTCTTCACTCTGAGTGAAAGCTGTGACTTCGTGTTGGCAGCATTCGCATCTTGCGGGGGCAACACCCATTCCCCCCTGGAGAGTTTGAAGCCTGGATGAACATTGTTTTGATAGAAACAAAAAAAGCCATTTTAATACCGCCTCTATCCATTACAAACCCGCGTGGTACCATAACTCAAGAGCCACACACACTTAGCGGTAAGCCTGCACTTGTACGGCTCAGCGTGAATCCGTGCAAACATTTTCAAGGATTTATTTTGGTCCTGGAATTCTGCATCTTGAACAAGGACACTACAATGCTCTATTGGACTCAACGCCGCCACCATTTATAGCTGGCATTTAAATACAGCACCACTCATAACGCTGTATACGTTCATGTTTGTACGTGACCAACATCCACATTTTTTTGTAGACACTGGTCTTTAAATATATAAGCATAACAAGTTAAATCAAATACTGTACCTTTCGGGGATAATGTGGTAACACTATTTAAACACTTCCAGCTGGAGTTACGGTACTTTACATTTTCTCCCCCACTGTCCTATTTCATATGTTCCCATCAGTGCCGGATTAAGCTAGTGCGGGGCCTGTAGCATATGTTATAAAGGGGCCCAAGATATATATAAAAAACACACGTAAATATGAAAACGCAAATCTTTTACTTGCATAGTAAAGTAATTGTATTTTTTCATTTGCTATACAGCCAGATAATACGACAAATCGCTAATCTTAAACACCCAGTTGTTCATAAAAGTTGAAGGCAGTATAGTACTATAGTAATAGAGCAAGTCCAGAATCACTGAACCGGAATTGATAGCTTCCAAGCATTTAGCGCGGGGCCCTTGAAAGTGCGGGGCCCGTAGAATATTCTACTTTTGCTACTAGGATAATCCGGCACTGGTTCCCATTCTGTATCACAGTAGAGATAGGCATTCCCTGTGCCTTGCGCATGCAACAGCTTCCAGCAGAGCACACGAATACCACGAAACATTGATGACACTCTCTCGTGCCTTTCAATCCTCATTCACCTGCAACACCAAATCGAGGGGGGGGGGCATAGCGTACACTGCAAAAGCAGTGCTGCTGCTACTGCTGCACAGGAATATTTTGATATTTTTTTCCTGTATTTTCTGTTTGCACAGTCACATAATCACTTTAAGACGTTTTCTTGTTCATGTTTTTAGTTTGTTGCGGTTGCACCCGATTCAAGAGCCGAATGGCTCACAGGGCTATACCTAATAAATGAAATGAACTAAATGAACCAACAACAGCAGCCTTACACTGTCCGCAGCTGTGACTCATTTTGTACTCTCAAGGTACAACACAGCACAATGATGAATCACGCAAAACCATTTTTGTGAAATCAGGAAAGCATGGGGGGCAGGATCATTAAACTCGGCGAACAATGAGAGCCATTTCAGAACGAGGAGGGCTTTTTTTACTTTAAATGAGCAGGACAATTTTACTCACCCCACAGTGTTAGTCCAATGAGTCATCCAGTTGCGTCTGACTGTTGTTTTAAATTGGTACAGTAGGGTGGGTACATTTCACCCTGAAACAGGATCTGTTTCCGTTAGACAAAGACGTGCTCTGGCCATCCATTGAATCATTAACGAGAAAAGGCATCCGATACACATTTAACAAATACAACGTTTCCAGCCAAGACGAAAGGGTGGAAAACGTTGTCGTGTTTTATGCAGTGATGCAAACTTGCAGACAAACGATAATTTAAATGCCCCAAAGACTCCGTATTTGTCCAAACTATACTGCAAAAAAATTGGGCTATCTATACAAGTAAAGTCCATTCTTAGCAGCGTAACGCGCGTTTCCAACTTTTAACATGCAGACCAACACTCGCTTACCATCTTCTACGTGTATTGCATAGCCTCCCTTGCAAAGATGTTTTGCTTCAGTAGGTTCTCACATGGTCAACGAAAACATACATCAGCGTTTGTTGACAAACAATTTTCTTCCAAAAATTGTGCACGACTGCTCGCATAGAAGTATGAAGATGTGTTTTTTTTGGGTTTCGCATCCCACTGTGTGCGACAGCAGCATGCGCTTATGTCATATTGGCGGACAAGTGACTGACCGGCTAGCGCCAACTCTGTTATTTTTTGTTGGTGGGTATTCACGAAACTGATTAAAATTCCAGCAGCATCGAAGCAGCGGCGGGCGCCCACGTGGATATACTCTTGCACACGTGACGGACAAAAATCATGTAATTGCCACAATGCCACAGACATTCCCCCTTGCCCAATCAAGAACGCAATGCATCAACAACACAACGACATATCGCAAACTGCCACGGAATTGTGCCACAATTTTGTCTGTTTGGCAAGGTCAAAAGTACGAAACCCATTCGATGTTTACATCTAATTGCCACAACCTTACGCCAAAGCGTGATTACACAGAGGGCATTGTTGGGAACTTTGAGGAAAAAAAACAATGGAAGCAATTCTAATGCATTAAGATGTACACGAGCACAAGTAGTATGCACTATATATTTATTTCACCACCAGAGTGATACCATACCCCCTAAGTGCCTAACTTGACTTGTTCAAGGTGTAAAACACACCTCGTCATAGACATTTGAGTGGGAAAAGCCCTCTTTCCTAATGTGGTCAACATTTTTTTTATTATACCAAAGGACGTCTTAGTTTGTATACTCATTTCACGATGAAGGCAATGTGGGTGATGACCTGGTTACGGAGACGGCACGATGAGATGAATAGTGAAACCCGTGCCCTGTGTTATGTGGCTCAGCGTCTGTACGCTGCGCTGTGCCCAAGATTCTGCGTGCTGGTGGTGCTGGGAGACAGCGTGAGGGCCATGCCACTAATTCTAGATTTGAAGCTTTCGTGACTGCAAGGATTCATACTCTTTGGTTCTATTGTTTCCTCCCACACAGCTTAAAGGACGCGACCTGGGCTTGCTGTCTTCACTCCAACGCTGTCCTCTGGACAGGCCAGTCCCTTCACCTGATGAAGGCCGCTTGTGTTGTGGCCGAAACGTCGTGATTTTTTGTTATTTTATTTTTACCTACGTGACTTTACCGAATAGAACCAAAGAGTATGGCCATGCCACTCTCGATGTCGCCGACTCTTGTGATAATGCCATTATTATTATTCGTCTGGGCGAGCACACGGCGCACTTGAATGCTAGGGGGGGTTCACGACGGCACGTCACGCTGGCCTACCAGGCGGTCAGCAACAATGCAGCCTCGAACCCTGAGGATTATGTTGCTTGAAAAGGTCACAGACTGCTCAAGTATGCTCAAGTACAACCACCACTACAGCAGAGGTGGACATATCGGATTTCGTACGTGCAATTAACAAGAAGTGGACCAGTGGCGCATTGCATCGTCACGAACCCGGTGACCTAAGTTTGACTCCTGGCCACGGCTAACAGCAGTGGCGAGTGATGTCTCAACCAGCCTGAACTCCCTCGCACCACCACACACTCATGAAGGTAATGAAGTATGGTCAAATACATCCCATGACCGACACAGGATGGGAAGTTCTTCATCCAGCAGTGGACTTACATTTAACAAAAAAGTGGTTCAAATACTACTTCCAATAATAATGTGATGGGAACAATTTAAATAAATAGCTTCCATTAATTATTTGGAGATTGCTTAGTGATGCAACTGCAGTTCAACAAATGCCACACAATCCAGGGTTAGTGTAAACTAAAACAAAGTTGCACAGCGCTCGAGAAATATTAACTGGATACTTTTGCTGAAGGGGAAAAACCTGATAGTCTTCCTGAAAACAATTTGATTTATATGAATTTGATTAGCGCTCGCTGAAGCAAACGCAAATAAACTTTGCCTTAAGTTTTTGTACAAACGGAAACACGCCTTACGCTGCGATATGCAGTCTGTGAGCAACAGTGCACAAGCAAAATCTTGGCAGAAGCAGACATCGCAAAGGTCACAGGTAGTCTACTACACAATGCATGACCTGGCTTGTCTGCTAATGGACTGGCATGCTACACACAATCGAGATATTTTTAACTCCTTTGCTTTTCTGCATTCAAAAATTAATCCCCAGTAGGGGATTGTGTCGAGTATTTACATAAAATGTTAACAGCAGTGAACAGTGCACAATTATTGACGTCACGAGCCACCAAGCCAGGGGGGGAATTCAGGTGTGGTGCAACAGCAGAAGAGTGCTATTTAGGAACCACTTAAGTCACCGTACCCAGGCAGATACCAGACCATTATGGAAAAGCATACCGAAAGTCATCAGTCATCAGCTGCACGAGCCACGCCCAGGAAGGACATGAGCAAATCATCTCCTAGATTATTTCGGTGAATTATCTCAAGAGTTTTCCAACTCCAGCGAGGAAAGGCACAACGGGGTGGAACAAATATTCATGCAGAGCAGCATTCCAGGGTGCAGTCTAGAGGACACGCAACATGCAGCGACTTTTACGTTGGCGTAGTGTGATTTCCATTGCCTTGCCCAACGCTAAAAGAATGTAAAAATTCATCCACTTTAGATTATGTCTAGATTCTCGAAAAACGTAATTCCCGGCATTGGCAAATGAAATAAACCCAGCTGCAGAACATGTGGACAAGATTCAGAAAACTTTAAAAACAAGCATAAAGTCAACACATTCACCACTGGAGTGCTTTCTTCTTATGCTTCCGAATATTAAACAAATATTTATCTCAATTGCAAAATCCGTATCACCTTCCTCAGTCTCTAAAACATTTTTTAATGTACAAACTAAAAATCCTCATTGGTCGGTGTCAGGAATAGTGAAGATGTATCTAACGCACATCGACTGTTAACGCTGTATTATTCCACGTGTTCTCTAATGCAGGACGCATGCAGAATTGGCTGGTTGCTTAGCGGAGGTTAAAACTCCATAAATGTATTGATCAATGGGCAGACTGTGAAGGGCAATCCACTCCGAGTCTGGATCCTGTCATGTGCACAATGTCTCAGAGTTTGTGTTCTCTTGTCCACACCAAACACGTCTCAACAGAAACTTAAATCGAAGCTGGCTCACGACCTACTAACCATTCTATAATCCATGGCTCTCGGGCATGGCGAGAAGTGTGAGCTCAGATTTCCAGCCTTCAATTCAAGTACCTTCAGTTAAAGGCCCTTTAATTTACACGGAAATATATGATGCAACTTAAAAAAACGCATTCTGTGCTGGTCCATGTTGGGCTAAAGACAATCCATGAAATTCCAGAAGGTAAATGACATTTGGAAATGGCCCGTTGTCAGTAGCTTATGCGGCAGGGCACTTCATTTTCACACAAAGCATCATCGGTCAAGGTAAACACACACTGAGGACATCTATAATTATGATGCAAACCAGCCTTAATGCGACCCCAAGTAAACAAGACAAAGACGACGCTCATTCACGAATGTTGCAAGAAGCAGTAGCAATCGGTTTGAAATGTAGGGGTCCCTTTCTCATTGCTATTATTTCTGTTTTCTCTGCTGTTTGGGGTATCTTGTTTCGTCTGCCACTGTTGTCTATTAAACTATTTGGCTTATTGTGGTTGTCTTGCTCCTGTTTGCTGTCTGTAGTTTAGTGTTCTAGCGATGTTTGTTATCCCACTGTTTGGTGTCTGCCTTCCGTTTGTTGTCCGATGTCTAATGCTTCACAGCGCATTTCACGTGAACAAAGCGACAAAGCGGCGTAGGAGAGGGAAAGAGATACAAGAGAAAGACACGGGGGAGAGGAGGGACAGAGACACGAGGAGAGAAAGGACAGAGACACGGGGAGAGAAGGGACAGAGACACGGGAGAGAGGAAGGACAGAGACACGGGGAGAGAAGGGACAGAGACACGGGAGAGAGGAGGGACAGAGACACGGGTAGAGGAGGGACAGAGACACGGGGAGAGGAGGGACAGAGACACGGGGGAGAGGAGGGACAGAGACACGGGGAGAGAAGGGACAGAGACACGGGGGAGAGGAGGGACAGAGACACGGGGGAGAGGAGGGGCAGAGACACGGGGGAGAGGAGGGACAGAGACACGGGGAGAGGAGGGACAGAGACACGGGGAGAGGAGGGACAGAGACACGGGGGAGAGGAGGGACAGAGACACGGGGAGAGGAGTGACAGAGACACGGGGAGAGAAAGGACAGAGCCACGGGGAGAGAGGAGGGACAGAGACACGGGGGAGAGGAGGGACAGAGACACGGGGAGAGGAGGGACAGAGACACGGGGAGAGAAAGGACAGAGCCACGGGGAGAGAGGAGGGACAGAGACACGGGGAGATAAGGGACAGAGACACGGGAGAGAGGAGGGACAGAGACACGGGGAGAGGAGGGACAGAGACACGGGGAGAGAAAGGACAGAGACACGGGGAGAGGAGGGACAGAGACACGGGGGAGGGGAGAGACAGAGACACGGGGAGAGAAGGGACAGAGACACGGGGAGAGAAGGGACAGAGACATGGGGAGAGAAAGGACAGAGACACGGGAGAGAGGAGGGACAGAGACACGGGGGAGGGGAGAGACAGAGACACGGGGAGAGAAGGGACAGAGACACGGGGGAGAGAAGGGACAGAGACACGGGTAGAGGAGGGACAGAGACACGGGGGAGAGGAGGGACAGAGACACGGGGAGAGGAGGGACAGAGACACGGGGGAGAGAAAGGACAGAGACACGGGGAGAGAAGGGACAGAGACACGGGGAGAGGAGGGACAGAGACACGGGGAGAGAAGGGACAGAGACACGGGGAGAGGAGGGACAGAGACACGGGGAGAGAAGGGACAGAGACACGGGGAGAGGAGGGACAGAGACACGGGGAGAGAAGGGACAGAGACACGGGGAGGGGAGAGACACGGGGAGAGAGGAGGGACAGAGACACGGGAGAGAGGAGGGACAGAGACACGGGAGAGAGGAGGGACAGAGACACGGGGAGAGAGGAGGGACAGAGACACGGGGAGAGGAGGGACAGAGACACGGGGAGAGGAGGGACAGAGACACGGGGAAGGGGAGAGACAGAGACACGGGTAGAGGAGAGACAGAGACACGGGGAGAGAAGGGACAGAGACACGGGGAGAGGAGGGACAGAGACACGGGTAGGGGAGGGACAGAGACACGGGTAGAGGGACAGAGACACGGGGAGAGAAGGGACAGAGACACGGGGAGGGGAGAGACACGGGTAGGGGAGAGACAGAGACACGGGGAGGGGAGAGACAGAGACACGGGGAGAGGAGGGACAGAGACACGGGGAGAGAAGAGACAGAGACACGGGGGAGGGGAGAGACAGAGACACGGGGAGAGAAGGGACAGAGACACGGGGAAGAGGAGGGACAGCCACGGAGACCATGTAGGCCACGGGGAACAGAGACAAGAAGACCACGGGGGACAAGGATATGGAGGGATGCGGAAACCATGGGGCGCACACAAGACACGGACACCAAGTAAATAGATAGACGCAGGCCGCGGCGCACACATACATTGAGATCACGGGAGACACAGACACGGGGAGGGGGGGAGACACGGAGACCACGAGAGACCACGAGAGACGACGAGAGACCACGAGAGACGACGAGAGACGGGTTCTCACCACGACCAAAGCTCGGGGCTCACTCGATCCGGGGAGCGCGAGGCTCCAATCGACGGCACTCGGCTCCGGCACTCGTCTGGAGGTGCGCGGGACTCGGCTCGGCCGGGCCGCTCTGTGGCGGCTCCGTCTCGCTCCGTCTCGCCCCCGCTCGCGTGACGTCACGGACGCCGCTCGCGTGACGTCACGGACGCCGCTCGCGTGACGTCACGGACGCCGCTCGCGTGACGTCACGGACGCCGCTCGCGTGACGTCACGGACGCCGCTCGCGTGACGTCACGGACGCCGCTCGCGTGACGTCACGGACGCCGCTCGCGTGACGTCACGGACGCCGCTCGCGTGACGTCACGGACGCCGCTCGCGTGACGTCACGGACGCCGCTCGCGTGACGTCACGGACGCCGCTCGCGTGACGTCACGGACGCCGCTCGCGTGACGTCACGGACGCCGCTCGCGTGACGTCACGGACGCCGCTCGCGTGACGTCACGGACGCCGCTCGCGTGACGTCACGGACGCCGCTCGCGTGACGTCACGGACGCCGCTCGCGTGACGTCACGGACGCCGCTCGCGTGGAAAAGGGGCGGCCATCTTACCCAGGGTGGGGGGGGGGTGCGAAAGTTCTGAAATAAAATTCCATTGGGAGCCGTCCATAAATGACGTCACGCGATTTTGGACGATTTTTGACCCTCCTCCCCCCCTCGTCAAACGGCGCCACAAAAAGTCAGACCCCCCCTCAAATATGACGTCACAAAGCTCTGCCCCCCCCCCCCTAAAACCATATTTACATTTTGAAAATAAAACATGCTTCAAATCGCTTTAAACTATTGTCATTGTAGTGCGTATTTAATGTGGCGCTGCACTCTGATGTTGTAGGAGAAAACATTTATTAAAAAGGCGTTGGAAAGCTGAAATCTTGCATAAAATTCATTTGAAAACATTCATCGTCTAACTAAAACTGCAGATGTTCAGAATATTATATTGAAATTCTCATAATTATCAAATATTAAAAGTAATTATAACTAAAAAAAATACTTGAAACTTTGTAGTAGAACGAAGCAAAATGGAGAGTACAATTATAACAATCACATTCATTCCACAGAATG
Source organism: Petromyzon marinus (assembly GCF_048934315.1). Taxonomy (NCBI): domain Eukaryota; kingdom Metazoa; phylum Chordata; class Hyperoartia; order Petromyzontiformes; family Petromyzontidae; genus Petromyzon; species Petromyzon marinus. Next base: position 18,105,606 of record NC_133672.1, read on the forward strand.
AAAAGCCCTGGCAGAATCATTAGAATCAAAGTGTTTAAAAACAATAATTCAAATAATTTTCAAAATTTCTGCTTCTCCATTCTCCCATGGAGAAGCAAAATGCTCCTTTATGGAATAAAACAACAATTACTTTTTAGCGCATAAAATACTAAATCGTGCGCACGATATACTGAATCGTGAGTGGTTTAAAAAATAATTTCCATAAGGGAACTCTGTAGTTACATTAAATATCCTAAATGGTTAACTTGAATTTCGATTTAAAGCTTTCGTGACTGCAAGGATTCATCTTCTTTGGTTCTTTCGGTAAAGTCACGTAGAATGAGAACAAAATAATAAATTGATAAAATAAAATAACACAATAATATTCTAACGACGTTTCGGCCACAACACAAGCGGCCTTCATCAGGTGAAGGGGACGAGACTGTCTGGAGGACAGCGCTGGAGCGAACACAGCTAAGCTCAGACCGCGACCTTTAAGCTGTGTGAGAAGAAACAAAGCGCCTTGACAAAGGAATTAGCATAGAATTTAGCATTGAAATGGCTGAGTGGTTAAATTCAGTCACTCATGGTTCATAGTAGGGCAATGGTGAAAACAAGAATTACGCCATATTCAGGGTGCAAATAATTTAAATTTCATAATAAAGGTTTTTGGGTTAGATCGCGTTTATTTATAAATGTGTCGTAACCCTCCACCACCCGACACGGCCAATCAGCAAAAAAAAGTGTCACGTTGACAAAAGACAAATAATTCACTACTTTAGCCCACCGGTGTGTTGAAGAGTGAATCCACATTTACAGTTTGAGTACTCTTCAACACACCGGTGGGCTAAAGTAGTGAATTATTTGTCTTTTGTCAACGTGACACTTTTTTTGCTGATTGGCCGTGTCGGGTGGTGGAGGGTTACGACACATTTATAAATAAACGCGATCTAACCCAAAAACCTTTATTATGAATTATATTGGTCGCGAAAGCCTACGTGTTAATTTAAATTTCATGGAGGAATAATGAATGATGTAGGACGCGTTGGCTAATGCACGCCTGACGTCTATTTAGTTGGTACTGCACGATGAATTATCCCTCCATGCTCAAAAAAGGATGTTTGATATCTTTGTACACAAAAACTTTTCTCTATATATTATCATAAATGTTATCGTAACATAATAATAGTACAAAAATGTAATACTGATATTAAAAATGAATATTTAATAAACAAATGTGTGATTTAAAATTCTGTCGATTGACATGAAAGGAATAATAGTACTTACGTTTTTAAAATTCTTATTCGAAACTATCAAGCGTTATTAATATAACGACTGCATTAACATTTTATTCTCTATAAAAGTGTGACGGAGTTTGACTTCCGGTTCTTAAGTTTAACATTATAACATCATCTATACTAAAAATAAAAGTTGACCTTTATAAATGTAAATAATACAAACGTTAATAATGAAAATTAGTAAAAATTAGTGTTGTTATAACAATTATATTTAATTAAGTCGAACGTGCTTATATTCATATTCTTAGCTCTTTCGGTAAAGTCACGTTGAAGGGAACAATAAAATAATAAAATATATATAAAACAATAAAAATTATCACGACGTTTCGACCATAACACAAACGGTCGTCATCAGGTGCAAACCGACACACCTGATGACGACCGTTTGTGTTATGGTCGAAACGTCGTGATAATTTTTATTGTTTTATATATATTTTATTGTTTCCCTTCAACGTGACTTTACCGAAAGAGCTAAGAATATTAATTACTGCAGTCACGAAAGCTTTAAATCAGTGTTTATATTTATTTAAAGTTGCGCATTTTGATGTGACGTCACATTTCTGAACCCCCTCCCGCCTTTCGTCACACATCGTCACAAATGTCTGACCCCCCCCCCCCCCCAGGTGTGTGACGTCATTTATGGACGGTCCCTTGGGGCAATCAATAAAAAATTGATTTATAAAAAAACACACTGCGATTGAAATAAAAGGATATTAAAGCTTAAATGACTTTCGTTTGCCTCTGGTAATGTTTTGAGATTCCGAAATGAAGTGGTCAATGAACAACGTACAGAGGCATC